>NC_084572.2:23679302-23979302 GCF_033978685.3 Nerophis lumbriciformis | reverse complement strand
CAACTTTCTTTGGCCCCTTGTCTGATTTTACAGCTGTACTCATTAAAAAAAAAAGTATTTAGTATTTTGTTAGGGGCCTCAGTTCGCACGCAAAGAGATTAGTTTGTTCCGTGCGATGTTTGGCTGCAAATTAACTGACACAGTATACGACCACCAGGCCAAATTCTGTTGAAACACGAATCATACGAAAAGTGGGGCGTACGAAAACCGGTATACCACTGTATTAGGATTATGAGACAATTTTATTTATGCACTGCAGAATTATATGACATAACATAATTCTGGGATTAAACTAAATATTCCAGGAAATGTTTAGGATTTTAATCTGTTTGAATTCATTCAGGGAAATCTGAGATTAATCATCAAAGAAGGTGTGTTCATGCACCCTCGTCTAAGTCAAATCGCACATTAAATCAGTCCTGATTATGCAGACACAAGGTGGCAGCATCAGCAAGGACTTCATGTGCCGACACTTGCCTACACAGCTGGATGAAAGCATCAGCAGAGCACAGCAAGGGGCGGCATGGTGCGGAATTCCAGCCCTTTAAAAATAGATTTTTTTTCCTTGGTTGTTGTCCTGCGAAAGGTCTTTGCCAGGATAAAAGCTGTTGCTCTGCGTCAGAGCGGGGCAACGGGGAGTCGTGCAGGAGGAGGGAAGATATTTGTGATGGCGCCAGTAGCCGTGTCCAGCTGTGCTTTCTGCATGAGCTGTGTGGGATTATCATCAGATTAAAGCCCGCGTAGGCCGCACTGGGTGAGGAGGTTAGAGAAAGCCAGTCCAGACTTCAATGCCAACCTCTGGCATTATTTCTTTGATGTACTCACCTTGTCATCAGCACTGGGAGATAACACCTCACAATTTTGTTCTTTTATATTACGTTTAAGAGTAAAACAGACTACGTACCAAGCGTGGTCAGGATTTAGTTCAACACTGTTGACCATGTTTGCTTGCAGCAGTTATTAGAACTTTATGAGCAGCAAAGGTTTTTTACGGTGCCAGGAAAAATGAGGGAGGCCATTTTTTAATACTTACAACATACCATTGTGTGACGGTGAGGACGTTAGACTCGATTTTGCATCTCCTCCCTTATGGTGCAGCTGGCTGTGAATAAAAGGTAAAGGGAGTTGGGGGTGGGGGGGGGGGGCACCATTAATCTCAGCATGTTTTCAAGATCAAGACGACATCAGATTATTCGCACAGTCACAAAAACACAAGTAAACACACAAATAGTAGCAAATGTGAGTGTGAGGCTGAATGCTTAAAAGCTGAAAGGCAGAAAAGGCAGACTCTTTAGTGCAGGGCTATTCAGCTGGCGGCCTGGATCCAAATCCGTCCTGACTGACCCCCCAGTTCAGTTCAAAACTTGGGAGACAAACATTTTCGCAGCAAATTCCTACTCCTTCAGACCACGGTGAACATATAGGAAGATCCTTAAAGTGATATTTTAACCTTACGAGCAAACAGAGCACTCGGATCCAAACTTTTTTATTTACATAACTGAGGCATTCCTCAAGGCACCTCTTTAAGTCCTCTCCTTTTTAGCAGTTACACTTTTTTGTAATGTGATATATGCAACGAAGGTGTTACTGTACCTTGTTTACTTCACCTGCAGTCAGTTATTTGTAGAGATGTCCGCGGCCTATAAATGCTTTAAAATGTAATATCGGAAATTATCGGTATCTGTTTCAAAAAGTAAAATTAATGACTTTTTAAAACGCCGCTGCACGGAGCGGTACATATCCGGTAAAACACAGACGTAGTCTAGTATACTCTGGACTGAAGCTGTGTGCCTTCATTGTTTTTGTAGCTGTTGTTTTGAGACATGTTTAAAAAAATAAATAAATAATGCACTTTGTGAAAGTCAAAGTATAGTATTTCCCATAGTTGTTGTGGGTATCAGGATTATCTCAGGGAGAGCATGTCCCAAATTCCAAGCTGCTGTTTTGAGGCATGTTAAAAAAAATAATGCACTTTGTGACTTCAATAATAAATATGGCAGTGCCATGTTGGCACTTTTTTCCATAACTGGAGTTGAAGTTGTTCTCTTATTTTTGGAAAACCTTGTTACATTGTTTAATGCATCCAGCGGGGCATCACAACAAAATTAGGCATAATAATATGTTAATTCCACGACTGTATACAGATACCGTATTTTTCGGAGTATAAGTCGCACCGGAGTATAAGTCGCACCTGCCGAAAATGCATAATAAAGAAGGGAAAAAACATATAAGTCGCGCTGGAGTATAAGTCGCATTTTTTGGGGAAATTTATTTGATAAAACCCAACACCAATAATAGACATTTGAAAGGCAATTTAAAATAAATAAAGAATAGTGAACAACAGGCTGAATAAGTGTACGTTATATGAGGCATAAATAACCAACTGAGAACGTGCCTGGTATGTTAACGTAACATATTATGGTAAGAGTCATTCAAATAACTATAACATATAGAACATGCTATACGTTTACCAAACAATCTGTCACTCCTAATCGCTAAATCCCATGAAATCTTATACGTCTCGTCTCTTACGTGAATGAGCTAAATAATATTATTTGATATTTTACGGTAATGTGTTAATAATTTCACACATAAGTCGCTCCTGAGTATAAGTTGCACCCCCAGCCAAACAATGAAAAAAACTGCGACTTATAGTCCGAAGAATACGGTATATAGGTATCGGTTGATATCGGAATCGGTAATTAAGAGTTGGACAATATCGGAATATCAACAAAAAAGCCATTATCGGACATCTCTAGTTATTTGTTCAACTTATTCATACTACTAGTGTTGGTTGGTGGAAGTTTATTTCGAACATGTATACTGTTCAATATGATACATCACATATTTTCCATTTCTCATTCCAACATGCCTGAAAAGGAGTAGGAAGAAGCAAAGCTTATTTAATCGTACCCCTTTCCCACTTCTTTGCAGTTACTAACAAACCCATGTATTTACTTCTTGTTCTCAGTTTCTAACACAATTTACATTAAGGATTTCTTAATACAATAGTACTGGTAATAGTTAAATCACACAGTTATGATTCACTTAAAGAGATAATATCTTAGTTTCAATAAATTCAATACATTTGTCACAATTCCTCTTCCTTTGTAAACACTTGTAGTTTGAATAGCGTCCTAAAGTGAATCATATTAGTACATTGTTTGACTTCTTTGTTTAATCCGCTCCACAATTGAATTCCACATACTGATATACGAAAGGTTTTAAGTGTTGTACATGCATACAAATGTTTTAAGTTAGATTTGTCTCCAAAATTATACTTTTTCTCTTTTGTTGAGAAGAATAGATGTGCATTCTTGGGTGAAGGGTATACTTTGCTTTGTGCATAATTTTAACATTTCAATATTTCTGATTTGATAAATAAAGGGTTTGTCTGTTCTCTGTACCCAGTGTTCCTCAAGGTTCCACTTTAGGTCCTCTCTTTTTCACTATTTTGGGTATTCAATAGGTGGCCCGCGAGTTCAGTTAAAACAACTTTCTGTAGCAGATTCCTAAAAACAAGAGAGTGCTGTCATAGAAATGATCTTTGACTAGCTTTTTTGCAGAAGGTCCTTAAAAACAGCGGAGTGCTTATCTAACTCTGACAAAATAAATATAATAAAAATCTAATGTTTACTGTAGAGGGCACTGGTGCTCTAGAATATAAACAATACCATGAATGTGAAGGGAGAAGTCCGGCCCCCTGGCCCTTAGCATTCTGGAAATGTGTCCCTCAAAACAATTTAGTTGAATATCCCTGATTTAGTGAGGTAAACAAGATATGTTTACATGACACAAAACTTTAAAGGTTTATTGCAAGACATTGTCATCAAAAGAACCCCTATTCACATGGCTTTTCACAAAATACTGAATATGCATTATAGTAATGCATGTTAGTTGACAAAGCCATTTGAAAAGAAAAGCACAAATGTGATACTAATACTGATTTGACAAAAACATACTTGCTCATATTACCATACTTACCCAGACTGAACCAGTACAGTATGTTTTCCACTTTTACAGATTATTTTTTGCATTTAGCCTGAGACAGTATTGTTTTTACAACTTTGGGCTCCTTTTTCAGATATTTAATTTCTAAAAATACTGTCAGTCCGTAGGTGTGAATGTGGGTGGGTGTTTGTCTATATACTGTATGTGTCCTGCGGTTGGCTGGCAACCAATCTGATGTGCACCTCTCACCTGAAGTAACCAGGGATAGGCTCCAGTTTACCGCTTGTACCCAAAGCGGTATTGAAAATATATGGATAGAGTGTAGTAGTCATCCTTTTCACAGCTATTTTATAAAGATCTTGCTTAGTTCAACATGGGTATGTGCCAATACATCCATAGCACCCTAACAAAATAATGTAAATTATATCTTTACTATTTCATTACTTTCTTCAATAATTTGTACATTATCGAATTCTGATTTATAAATAACCAATGACTTATGTCTTAATGTCAATAATATAATTTTTTTTTATTATTATTTTGTAATCAAACATATGTGCCATAAAACTGAACTGCAGTGAGGTTCAAGTCAGGTAAGGCACTTTCAAGTTTTTTAAACATTTAATTCCATATGCTCTGTTAATACAGGTAGCTCATTAAGAGGATAATAAGAAAATATTGCAATAATATAAAGGAATAACTCAGTTGCATAAAACTGGTATCAAATAATTTGTATTCACATGTATTTACTTTTATAATATTGAAAACCATTTGAGGTCTTACCTTTTAGTGTATGTTGATTATATGCATATTTCCTCTTCCAGGAAAAGCTCTTATACATGTACAGTACTCTGATTATAAAAGTCTGATCACCTTCTGTATGGTCTAAAATTCCAGTTAAGAGACCTGTTTGAGTTTGTGTGGTCACATTCATTCATTTATTAATCCATGCAGCAGAGCATTAAAATATATTTTTGGATTTTGTCTGGGTAAATATTTTTTTAATTCTGTGGCTACTTCTGTGAAGATGTTATCAAATCAACAGGTACCTGCTAGCTCACATACGCCAACCCATTTCATACTGACTCAGTGTGTGTGGTGATTTAGAGCAGTGGTCCCCAACCTTTTTGTAACTGCGGACCGGTCAACGCTTGAAAATCTGTCGGGGGGGGGTATTTTTATTTATTTTTTCATGCAGACTGTATTGATCTATATTGATATATAATGTAGGAACCAGAAATATTAATAACAGAAAGAAACAACCCTTTTGTGCGAATGAGTGTGAATGAGTATAAATGGGGGAGGGAGGTTTTTTGGGTTGGTGCACTAATTGTAAGTGTATCTTGTGTTTTTTTATATTGATTTAATTAAAAAAAAAATATATATATATAATTATTATTATTATTTATTTATTTTTTTTAATTTCTTGTGCGGCCCGGTAGCAATCGATCCACGGACCGCTACCGGGCCGCGGCCCGATGGTTGGGGACCACTGATTTAGAGTACGACTATGGTTTTTCTATATTTAAAGTCCTATTAGCAAGAATAATGATGTCACTCTTACATTCAATACATTACACATGATGTAGATTCTACAGTGAAAGTCATGGTTTAAAAATGTTTCTGTAAACGTTAAATTGGCAACTTTGCTGACAAACCGAAATAGCCACACCCTCAGCCTCAGATTGCTGACTAGTTTGCGCACTAAAGCACACAGAAAATAATCGCTTGAACACTTAATGAGAAAACGAATACTAGGCACTGCCTCATCTGGTTTTCATGATGTATTCATTCAGTGCACTCAGGATATACAGTAGCACTGCACAAATTCACATACAGAAATGTTTAGTGGGAGATTATCAGGTCTGCACTATATATTAAAAAAGTATATGATCAGGAAATGTGCAAATTTACAGATTTTTACAAAAGAAATTGTAACCATACACAAAAAAATGTGTAACACGGTTTAATAAACAAATATCAATATTTATTTCATGAATTCGCTTTCTTTCTTTTTTTTACCATTCTAAACAAATTATGCTCTGCCTCACCTCACCTGCACGTCCCTGATGTACTGTAATATGTATGATGCAAGTACTCAAAATTATGTAACCCATATTGTAAATTGTTTATTTGCAAAGTTTATAAATGTGCAGGAGTTTAGAACCAAGTTAAAAAAAAGAAAAAAAGCTCAACACATCTTATATTGTAAACGTTCACAATTGTTGTTTATTTTCATCCACTATATTGACATAAATGTAAATAGTACCATAGGACCTTTGCCCTATTCCTAATTTAAATTTGTAAATAGTTGGAAAAGTATTTGACTACATTTTTACAAACTATGAGAATAAACAATTTAATTGATGTTTCAGAATTGTATTGGAGAATCTTTGTTTCAATTTTGCAAAGGCTTGTTTCGATGTCAGTGTTGTATCGAGCTGAATAACGCTGCTGGGAGTAGTTGTGGAAGAGTGAATTCTGCACTTGCCTCTACATAGCTCTACTACTCATGTTTTTTTTAGCTACAGTTAAGACTGAATAAACAGTGCCTCTGCTGGTTGCAATCAACTAGTGCACTCCATTTAACCTCACTTGCTTCAAGATTAATTCCTTAATTAATTGATTATTATTTTCATCCCACATAGGGCAGTGCAGTTTGTGTTCACTTGTGTCTTAATGTGAGTCTAGTTTTCATAAACAATACAAGTACAAAGTTTTTTCTTACCTCTGTAACTGGGTTTCTGTTGTTGCCCGCTGCTCCTTGACAGCGAATCCGTCAACGCCTGGCGAGTCGGGATTTGTGGAGCCACTGCTGAGCCGGTCGCTGCTCTCATAGCCCGACTCTGTCCTTTGAATTGTCCAGGTGTCGCTCCTCAGCAGCGTTTTGGCACCACCCGTCAGTCTGCTGCCCCTCTGCTGGGTGACCCTGCTGTCCGACTCCACTGAGCTGTGGCTCTCAGTCTCATGTCGCTGCTCGTCCTCGTAGATGGTCATCAAACACTTCTGCTTACGGTCGTCTCTGGTCCGTACATGTTCTCGCTCGCGGTCCCGACTTTGTTCGGCATGCGTCCGTTCCTGAGACGAGGTCTTCGCGTGTCGAGGGCTGTCGTGTTGCTGTTGCCGGCGTTGCTCCAGTTCGTTGAGTACCGTGTCCACATTGAGCACTTCACGAATGGGTCTCCAAGTGGACTTTGCTTTATTCCGGCCCCCTCCACTCCCGCCATTTTCCCACTGATCCTGGGGGCTGTCCTGATCGGAACGACTGGGAGATAAGTGGTTCTTCTTAGTGTGCCCGCCACCCTGTGTTGGCCGAGATTGTCCACGTGGTTCCTGAGATGCTCTGCTGGAATGAATCACTGACCTCTCATTGCGTGGATAGCTTTTACATTTTTGTTCCCTCGGCCCATTCTCAGGAGAAGAGGCCGATCGTGTATGTGTCATATCTACAGAAAGCAGACAACCAGCCTTTTCTCATCACAAATTCTTATTAATGGTTCCCCCATACTAAAATACGTTACCTTTATGTTGGGATGCGTCTATTCTTCTGTGTACTCTGTCCTTTTTTGTTGTTTCACCCGGTCTCTGCAGATTCTCCATAAAAGGATCCTGGAATCTGTTTGGACTTCCAAGGGGATTTTTCACTGAGGAGATAAAGTCATTGAAATGGCAAATGAGTGGTTGGCTCAGATTATTGACATTCACATTTACATCGTCACGGGGTGGATAGTGAATCTATACGGCCTGCAACTGAAGATAGACTTGCCAACCACTAGACCAGGGGTGCCCAAAGTGGGGCCCGTCGAGTTGTTTTGGGTGGCGCCCGAATTGAATATATACTCATACTGACGTAAACTCCTCCTGAGCTCATTGTAAACAAACATGGCGTTGGTAGTGTGGGACTTATTCACTGTTTTAGAGAAAGACTTTTCACGCGCTATTTGCACCAAATGTTTTTGCAAGGAGGGAAAAAAAAACATTGCTCATCAACACATTAAACCTTATCAGTTGACTGAAGTGGCAGCATTGTTATGACAGGGTTTTGAAGTCTTCAACAGGGGGACTGTGCCCCTAGGGAGTCAGCAGAGGTACTGCAAGGAGTGCGGGAAATTTTTGGTTGATTGGACTTTCTAAAAATATGGTATTTTATAGGCCTAGCCGATAAAACGAGATACATATATTAGACTTCCTTTTATTGTCATTCAATTTTGAACTTTGCAGTACAGATAAGAACAACATTTTGTTGCATTAGCTCATGGTAGTGCAGGATAAAAGAGCAATAAGGTGCAGATATAAACAAATAGATTACTGTACAGTAACATACATTTACGGATGTATGTTATATTGTCTTTATATTCCAGCGAGTTAATCTATTTTTGGGGGGAAATTAGGGGATTATTTTGATGTGTTCAAGAGTCTTATTGCCTGAGGGAAGAAGCTGTTACAGAACCTGGAGGTTCTGCTACGGAGGCTGCGGAACCTCTTTCTAGAGTCCAGCAGCAGTCCAGTCTATAGCCTATATAATGCTACAGACACGTGATATATAGCAATAAAAAATGCATTCGATAAAACAATCGATAATTTTTTTTCTACTTTTTCGGAAAGAAACCGGATGTTGCGAAGCAAGGTTGGTTGCATGAACAAAGCACTCGATCTCTGGTAACCGAGCAACGCAGGAAGTGATCTCTGATCAGTGGGAGTGACACGCTAACAGCCAATCAGGTATCAGTATCATATATCAAGTTTGGTTGTGCCTTCTTTTTGTCTGGCGGTTGATTCTCTGCATGGAGTGAGAAGAGAAAATAAAACTGCGTGCTGCAGAGAATGAATGAATTGTGAATGTAGTCAGATCAATGTGGTCTGTAAATGATACAAGGTAATACCACATCACCTTAGCCGCGCTGACCTTTTAGAGCACAGCCGTAACTTCCTGGCACTTAACCTGCAGAAAATAGTCTTTCTCAGGTTACTCTATGTTTATATTTTCTCACTTTGCACAATTTGTTACATATTATTACGCATTTATTACATACTCTTTTATTTAGCACACTCATTTTAAAAGGTTATTGTTAAGTGTTTTATGTGATTTTGTAATTTTTATTACACTGATTAATTGTTTTCCATGGTTGTGTCGTCATTTCCTTTCCTTTCTGCCTTAACAGCTGAGAGGTTTTTATCAGAGCAAGGTTAGGGTTTAAATACATTTTTTTTACATTTAATATATTTTTCTACTGGTCTTTTTTCCGATATAATATCAATAGTAAATAGTTAAATAGTTCATATCGACAGATATAAAACACTTTCATCGTGATACATTTATCAGCCATATCACCCAGCCCTATTATTTTATATATCCAACACAATTCTTCCGCAAATTTAAATTTCTTGAAATTAGAGATGTCCAATAATATCGGCCTGCCGATATTATCGGCCGATAAATGCGTTAAAATTTAATATCGGAAATTATCGGTATCGTTTTTTTATTATCGGTATCGTTTTTTTTTTGTTTGTTTTTTTTTGTTGTTTTTTTATTAAATCAACATAAAAAACACAAGATACACTCACAATTAGTGCACCAACCCAAAAAACCTCCCTCCCCCATTTACACTCATTCACACAAAAGGGTTGTTTCTTTCTGTTATTAATATTCTGGTTCCTACATAATATATCAATATAGATCAATACAGTCTGCAAGGGATACAATCCGTAAGCACACATTGTGCGTGCTGCTGGTCCACTAATAGTACTAACCTTTAACAGTTAATTTGACTAATTTTCATTAATTACTAGTTTCTATGTAACTGTTTTTATATTGTTTTACTTTCTTTTTTTTTCAAGAAAATGTTTTTAATTTATTTATCTTATTTTATTTTATTAATTAAAAAAAAAAAGTACCTTATCTTCACCATACCTGGTTGTCCAAATTAGGCATAATAATGTGTTAATTCCACGACTGTATATATCGGTTGATATCGGTATCGGTAATTCAAGAGTTGGACACTATCGGAATATCGGATATCGGCAAAAAGCCATTATCGGACATTCCTACTTGAAATGCACAATGATATTGTTCCAACACACTGTAGTGTAGTTTACAAATGGCAGTAGCATGGCAACCCTACTCACTGTACCTTGCAGGTTTAAAATAAAAACATAAATAACTAAATATATTATTTTAATGTCAGCATTAAGATGGCTATGATTAGCACTACCAAATAGTGGCGCGAGCTGCCAGCTAACAATAGGGCGTTAGTTGTTAGCTAATGATTAGTGCGCCAGTTGCCATCTTGCTATTAGTGGCGCTATACCATGTTATTATTGATCTTAGTATTGCACAATAACAAGGTACCTTTAGGACCAGTTTAATTCAAAACACAATCACAACTTTATGCAGGATATATACTGTAGGTAGGGGGTCCCCTCTCCATTTCTTAATCAGTTTTGGGGTGCTTGGACTAGAAACACGTTAAAGACCTCTAGCCTATAGGAAGACGTTTGCACTGCTAAAGAAGTTGCTCCAAATTCAGCCACAAAAGAAAGGCCTTAGGCAGAAATTTTGCCAGAGTTGACCCGAGGGCGGAAGCGATCTGTGATTTCATGATGGAAAGGATGGTGCGGGACCACCAACCCTTTCCCATCGTTAAAGGTACCAACTTTTGTCAGGACAAATCTACAAGTACAGTTTGTCGAATCCACCTTCGTTTGATTGATTGATTGAGACTTTTATTAGTAGATTGCACAGTACAGTACATATTCCGTACAATTGACCACTAAATGGTAACACCCGAATAAGTTTGTTCAACTTGTTTAAGTCGGGGTCCACAATAATCAATTCATGGTATAAATATATACTATAAGCATAATACAGTCATCCCGCAAGTTAATCATCAGAGTATATACATTGAATTATTTACATTATTTACAATCCGGGGGGTGGGATGTGGACGGGGTTGGGGTGGGGGAGTTAGGTTTGGTTGATATCAGCACTTCAGTCATCAACAATTATATCATCTGAGAAATGGACATTGAAACAGTGTAGGTCTGACTTGGTAGGATATGTACAGCGAGCAGAGAACATAGTGAGCTCAGAAAGCATGAGAACAATTATATACATTTGATTATTTACATTTGATTATTTACAATCCGGGGAGGTGGGATGTGGTGGGGGGAGGGTGTTAGTTTAGGGTTGTAGTTGTCTGGAGGTGTTCTTTTAGTGCGGTTTTGAAGGAAGATAGAGATGCACTTTCTTTTACACCTGTTGGGAGTGCATTCCATATTGATGTGGCATAGAAGGAGAATGAGTTAGGACCTTTGTTAGATCGGAATCTGGGTTTAACGTGGTTTGTGCAGCTCCCCCTTGTGTTGTGGTTATGGCGATAATTTACGTCATGGAAGTAGTTTGACATGTACTTCTGTATCAGGGAGGTGTAGCGAATTTTATAGACTGAGTCAATCTTACTTCCATGTGTGCACAAACTACAGTTAAATCTACATTTAAAAAAATAATAGATAGTGACTGGTTATCAGTGTTGGTCTTGAGAATAAGTTATTTGGAATCGGCTTGAAAAAAAATAGTTTAAACTTCTAACAAAAAAAGGTACGATGTGTGAAGAAGACCTTTTGAAAACTACCTTGCTATATTTGTGTAGCATGTCTTAAACAGCTGCATTCCATTATATTTCATGACATGAGCTGCACAAAACACAACACTCTCACCTTCCTTCCTGCTGCGGAATGATTGCATAATGCAGGAGCCTCATTAGCAAAGTGAAAAAAATACAAGTGCATCATTAACTCTGTTAAATGTGCTGCCACTTTCACCATCCCTGTGGTGTTTTTCCCGTATGCAACTATTATGTAAACTGTGAGTACATCGCCTTCTAACATGTTACTACCCCTCTAACTATGGTACGCAATCAACATGTTGAAATGCAGCGCAAACTTCAACCGCGACAATAAACACATTGTTAAATCAATACGTCTCGGTAAGAACTGAGCACTGTTATCTTTGTACTGTAAGGGCAAGATTTATGAACATACAGCTTCAGTTTTGGTTGTCATTATAGGTGCAGGTCTACACAACAAATACTGCTGCGTTCGTCAAACACATTACTTACACATGCTCTCACTAAAACGAGACTCCAGTCCCATGCCAGTCAAAGAGTCAGGGTGCCACACTAAAGCAAAACAATCCATTGGAACTGGCAGGGCTCCATTGCCAACAAAACAAGCAGTGAAAGGAAGTGATGCAAAACATGTAAGGTGTCCATCCAGCAGGGTGAGAAGAGTGATGGCTGTGCAGCGAGCGCATGAGTACGCTGGGCCACAGGAGCAGGGATTAGGGTGGAAGGCGTGGGTGGTAATCTGCGTGCAACAGAGGCATCATCCTCATGTCAAGTTCAAGCCAGCACACGGGGCGGGGGGGAATCATTCTCCCTGTGGTTTAACAGCACCCAAATCCCGACGGCAGTCGTAACTCTTATATGTGCGACCCCATCGAAATTTACAGAGGTACTTACAGTAGTGAATGTTTTTTTTTTGTAATAAACCAGCTAACAAGATAGACGTGTACTTTCCATTTTCACTACACTCCTCTGCAGCATCTGTATTTTTTGCAAAGTGGCAACGACAGTGTTTCTTAACCATATGGCTGAGGCCCATTGTTGGGTCACGAGCTCCCCCCTATAGGGCCGCCAAAATATATCTGTTATACATTTTTGTAACCACTTGTGACAGTAATGACAATATAAAACAAACAGAAGAAGTCTGGAGCTAAAGCCATAGAAAAGTTTTTTAAGCGCAAAAATTATGACAACATTGGTAAAGTTTTAATTTGCACTTAAATATTATCGACAGTTTATTTAAGAAACATACATATTATCATTATTACATTTATTACAATACATTTATTTTAGCACAGCGTTATTATATGTAAAAAAAAAAAAGGTTTTATGAGTCCCTGTCAGGACTTGGTCCTTGGTGTTTGTTTTTCCGGAAGGCAACGGAAAGTTGGCTTGGGCGAGACGGGAATGTGAGTACATATTTATTTTTACTATAACAAAAAGAACAAGCTAAAGGTGCGCACAAGGCGGAAGTACAAACTTGACAAATGAAACAAATACTTGCACGTGGGCAAAAAACTAAGGACATGAACAAAAGTCGCTAACTGTGGCATGAATAGAAACAACTTACTTGGACATGGCATGAAGTGCGCAGAGGTAAACAGAGTGTGAAGCAGAGTGTCAGGGGTATGATGTCGCCAGGGAGACTTCCTGGCAACAATGGGTTTAAATAATAGTGACATGATTAAAGACAGGTGCGTGAGTCGTGAGGTCAGGTGAAAACTAATGGGTTGCTATGGTGACAAACAAGAGTGCACAATGAGTCCAAACGTGGCACAGGTGAAACTAATGGGTAACCATGGAAACAATACAAGGGAGTGAAAAGCAGGAACTAAAAAGAGTCCAAAACCAAGCAGAACATAACTTAAACAAAACATGATCACACAGACATGACAGTCCCTTTCTTTTGCAGTATATTTGATTAGAATTTATATTTCCAATCTGCCTGACCTACGCCTTGATAATAATCTTTGTGATTTATACATGCTTTCTTATCATTTGACAAGGTTTATCCTGTCAAACTGTAAATAGGTCATTTATATTTATTGGATATGATTAAAATCCATATTAAGATTACTAATTCAGTGTTAATTTGAGTGGGTCCCGGGCCCCTCTGTGGTGTAAAAGTTGAGCCCCGAGGTCAAAAAGGTTAAGAACCCCTGCTTTAAATCCCATCACTACTGAGATTGTACAGTTCAGTTTAGTTTGATCAGACATTTTCCAGAAAAATACTAAATTTGCACAAAATCTTAAGAATTGGAAACACCGGTAGTTCAGCAAACATCAAACTCGGCACATGAGTTTTGCTTTTTCTTTGTGTAATGTTTTCCAAAATAGGAGCCCAACCTTAACAACGGGTGAAGTAGGGAGAGAAAACAGCAATAATATGAGAAAGAAAAAAAGATGAAAAGCAGTTGACTTTTTTCACATTATGATTAAGGATTAAGAAAATAAAAAGGTTACACACATATGTAAGACCTCTCATTGAATAGCTAATATGACAGTTGATAATTTTTTTAATGTTACTTAACATTTTGCCGGCAATCACCATTTATTAAAGAGTTAAATGATGCACCAATTTGACTCTGGAACTGATTATACCTCAATACCTCAATTTAAGAGTGTTTTGAGATAAGAGCTGTCTCTCGGCTAACTGTTATGCTTTAAATGACTAGATAAAAAGTTATTAAAATCCAAAAAGCAGACTTTTATCCATGAAAATATGGAAAAGCCGCTGGTCGTGTGTTTGACAAAAAAACCGCTCAAATGAGATACCGTAGAAAGCCACTCTCCAAGGTATTTCATAAAGTAATGTCGTAGTTATTTCTAGTACATTCTATTGCATTGTTTTTATACAATATTTCTTATCTAAAAGTTGTGTTCTTATTAAAAAATGTTACGTCTTAAAATGATGCTGTTTTAGGGGGGCCAAGCACTTTTCAATTCATTTAAATTAGAGACGTTGATTTGATATACAAGTGAATTAAGTTAAGCTCTCTTATAGAACCAATTAAGCTCGCAAGTTGAGGTACCGTACTACTGTATTCTTATTTTGGTGATTTCCTATGAAAAACTGCCTAAAAATCAATTGTGGTCAAAATTCAACTGTATATAGCACTCTGGAAAGTACAGACCTCCGCCAACAATTCCAAAAAATAATGCTCCTTAACCATCCTTTCATCCGTTTTTGCTACTGCTTATCCCAGGTGAGCGTGTGTCTATCCCAGGTGACTTTGGGTGAGAATTGTTATACACCCTCAACAGACAATCACAGGACACATACTGTGTAAACCAGGTATTTCTAAAGTGAGGCTCGGGGGCCATTTCCGCCCGCAGCATATTGTCGAAAAAAACCCAACAGTAAACATGTAAAAAGAAAACAGGAAAAAGACATAATGGAGACAAATCTGAAATTTTGACACTATTAACTAATAATTAGCGCTCTGAAAGGCAATTTTAATCAGATTAATTTTGATTAATCACGATTAATCACAGTAAATTACTTAATAATTTATATTGACTTTTAAAAATACCCTAATATTTTGACACAAATGTAGTTTTATTGTTAGAATGTCATAAATGTTTTACTTAAAGGGGAACTGCACTTTTTGGGGGGAATTTTGCCTATCTTTCACAATTATCATGAGAGATTTTGTTTTCTTATTAATTCTAAATATTATATAAATTCAACCAAAAGTCTGCTTATAATGCCTATAAAGCCCTTAAAAAGCATCCTAACGCCTCCATTAGAGTTTTATATACATGATGTAAGTATATATGTAATGTAGTAACGAGCACATTTATAATAATATTTAGTATTTACGAATTTTGAAAATTTTCAACATGTGCGGTGCATTAATTTCAAAAACACATCACAACGTTTGCTTTTTTTTTTTTCTTCGTCACTGATTATTACTCACTGCAGACTTCATGAGAGCTAACAAACATAATAAAACATCCCTTACTGTACAAGGTTTGCTGTCATTAAGACGCCGACTGCTTAATATGGAACCAAAACACTGCCAGTAAGATTTGGCATCCCAAAAAAACTTTGACATTGTAGAAAAAGTTGTATTGGCACCGAAATTTGGCAACAGATAAATACAAACACTGAAAAAATACAATATTTTTGGTGGATGTTTTCAATCGCTTTTCTTTTTTCCGATTTTGTTTCTTTTTTTTCCGGTTTCCCTTCTTTTTTTCCAGTAAGAAAATAATGCCAGTTTTTTAGCGTGAGCCGTGGGCACCTGTAGGCGGGGGTTATGACAAGTTTACCTGGAAGTAGTTTTAATAGACTTGGGCATGCAAGTAAAACACTGTAGAAGAAGAAAGGAAGACCGAGGTCATCTAAATTAAGTTTAAAAAAAGCTTCAAAATATGAAATTTAGAAGCAAAAGTTGTTTTTTTACATTTATCTTGAGTATGTGTTGCTATCGGCAGATTCATCTCCTGCTCAATTAGAAATCTTGTATTTGTAAACATGATACAGTGACCTACTTTATTGCTCGTTATATACTTCGTAAAGCACTCTGGTCAACTTTGTTACTTTCACATTTGGTTTTATATATGCAGTTGATTTCAGCACTAAGAGGTTATTAGGATATATTTCTGTTATGAATTAAATGTTTAATTTATTACTATGTATAAATTCTCTTTACAAAACAAATTCAATAACTTTAAAGCACTTACTCATATTTATTATTTATGATACAGTTTATAGAGGATTTATTATATGATTGTGATTTTTTTAATAAAATGTAACATGGCAGTCAACCATTAGCTTTGCTCACTTGATGATGATGTTCTGTAGTGTCCTCTCAGAAACACGCCTGTGAAGGAAGTACAGATGTTGCACAAAGGCAGAGATTGACTTTGTCTTTCTAGTTGAATTATATACAGCAACATCACAAAGTACAACTCAGATACTATTTTTTAAAGATGTTTTAATGTATTTGTTAATAGAAATGTTCCCTCTAAAAGTCCAGCCTATTTTTTAAATTAATTTTAAATAATCCCTCAGCTTTACATTATAGCAGTTGATGTTTTAAAAATATGTTGTAGGTTATACTTTCAAATGTACATGTAAATATTATGTGGAATATCATTTACGATATCTGAATGTACTCCCCTATTTTGTATTATTTGCAATTAGGGCAGGAAATTAATGACAATACCGGTAGTTTCAACACAATGTTTATACAAGTCAAAATAATACTTGATAATACAATACAATATAATACACTAAGATATGAGTCCACATATTTAGGTGCAAACATAGAAAGAAAAAGATAGATCAGATGTAAGGTTTTACTTCCAAATGCTGAAAAACGTTCCGTGCATGAAGTTGTCTCCACAGCCTGGATATGATCGGCTCCCTCCCGAGGGAACAAGAGGAACAACCGCCGGACGTTGCTCAACATTACGATAGTTGAAGTCTCGTATTTTAACACAAATTGGTTACTCATGTCACACCAAACTTTACATGTCTGGTGTTACTGCTCCCCTCACCTCCCAGGGGGTGATCAAGGGTGATGGGTCAAATGCAGAGAATTATTTCGCCACACCTGGTGTGTGTGTGACAATCATTGGCACTTTAACTTTTTTTAAATGTTTTAAATGAATAAATACAGCTACACTTACATTTTAAAGTAGCTCTTTTCTCTCCGCGTGGAAATGTAACAAAATATTGTTCCATACGGAGTTTCGTCAAACATCACAGCTATATCGAGACAAACATGGATGATTTAAAAATACATACCGTATTTTTCGGACTATAAGTCACAGTTTTTTTCATTGTTTGGCCGGGGGTGCGACTTATACTCAGAAGCGACTTATGTGTGAAATTATTAACACATTACCGTAAAATATAAAATAATATTATTTAGCTCATTCACGTAAGAGACTAGACGTATAAGATTTCATGGGATTTAGCGATTAGGAGTGACAGATTGTTTGGTAAACGTATAGCATGTTCTATATGTTATAGTTATTTGAATGACTCTTACCATAATATGTTACGTTAACTACCAGGCACGTTTTCAGTTGGTTATTTATGCCTCATATAACGTACACTTATTTAGCCTGTTGTTCACTATTCTTTATTTATTTTAAATTGCCTTTCAAATGCCTATTCTTAGTGTTGGGTTTTATCAAATAAATTTCCCCCAAAAATGCGACTTATACTCCAGTGCGACTTATATATGTTTTTTTTCTTCTTTATTATGCATTTTCGGCCGGTGCGACTTATACTCCGGAGTGACTTATACTCCGAAAAATACGGTAATCAATTTCTCTACCGCTTATACTACATCCACAAAGTATGGGTAGGTGAACACGAAAATATCATATAACTTTTACACTTGATTTAGACACCATCGGTCCTTCTTTCTTCTTCTACTGTGTTTTAACAGTCCAGTAAAACTGCTTCCGGGTAAACTTGTTATAAGGCTTATCCGCAGGCGCCCGCCCCTCGTGCTAAAACACTGCCATTATTTTGATACCGTAAAAAAAAGAAGCGAAACCGAAAAAAAAGAGACTAAATTGTAAAAAAAGAGAAGCGATCATAAAAACCTTTGAAACACACAAAAACAATAAAAGCGTACAAAAATATGAATATTGGCATCGAAAACACACACCAAAAATATAGTATTCTTTTTATTTATGTTTGTATTTATTTGTTGCCACAACGAGTTTCGGTGCCAATACAACTTTTTCTACAATGTTAATAATGTTTTTGGTAACCAAATCTTACTGGCAGTGTTCTGGCTACCGTATTTTCCGCACTATAAGGCGCACCTAAAAACCACAAATTTTCTCAAAAGCTGACAGTGCGCCTTATAACCCGGTGCGCTTTATATATGGATAAATATTAAGATTCATTTTCATAAAGTTTAGGTCTCGCAACTACGGTAAACAGCCGCCATCTTTTTTCCCCGTAGAAGAAGCGCGCGGTGCATGCTGGGATATGTGACGTTTCATTTCCATTTGTGTGTTTATGTAAAGACCCCAAAATGGCTCCTATTAAGTGTGTTGTCTGTCTAATTATAAATAATGCAGACGAGGCGTGTTAACTGAGTTCTCAACGTTTACTCACAGCGTGCTAACTGCCAGCATACAACGCTTCTCAGGGCTACCGCGCATGCTCGTAACTATCGTTGCATGCTGGGTAGTGTAGTTGTTATATTTGCTAGCTCATAACAGCACATTGAGAGACACGCTTACGCGCTTAATTCAATACTCGCCGTCATTCCGGGTGGATTGACAAAAGACCTCCAGCCGCTAGATATTGGTGTCAACAGGGCATTCGAAGCTAGACTGCTAACTGCGTGGGAACAATGGATGACGAAGAAGCGCGCGGTGCATGCTGGGATATGTGACGTTTCATTTCCATTTGTGTGTTTATGTAAAGACCCCAAAATGGCTCCTATTAAGTGTGTTGTCTGTCTAATTATAAATAATGCAGACGAGGCGTGTTAACTGAGTTCTCAACGTTTACTCACAGCGTGCTAACTGCCAGCATACAACGCTTCTCAGGGCTACCGCGCATGCTCGTAACTATCGTTGCATGCTGGGTAGTGTAGTTGTTATATTTGCTAGCTCATAACAGCACATTGAGAGACACGCTTACGCGCTTAATTCAATACTCGCCGTCATTCCGGGTGGATTGACAAAAGACCTCCAGCCGCTAGATATTGGTGTCAACAGGGCATTCGAAGCTAGACTGCTAACTGCGTGGGAACAATGGATGACGAAGAAGCGCGCGGTGCATGCTGGGATATGTGACGTTTCATTTCCATTTGTGTGTTTATGTAAAGACCCCAAAATGGCTCCTATTAAGTGTGTTGTCTGTCTAATTATAAATAATGCAGACGAGGCGTGTTAACTGAGTTCTCAACGTTTACTCACAGCGTGCTAACTGCCAGCATACAACGCTTCTCAGGGCTACCGCGCATGCTCGTCACTATCGTTGCATGCTGGGTAGTGTAGTTGTTATATTTGCTAGCTCATAACAGCACATTGAGAGACACGCTTACGCGCTTAATTCAATACTCGCCGTCATTCCGGGTGGATTGACAAAAGACCTCCAGCCGCTAGATATTGGTGTCAACAGGGCATTCGAAGCTAGACTGCTAACTGCGTGGGAACAATGGATGACAGAAGGCGAACACACCTTCACTAAGACGAGGAGGCAGCGCCAGACGACGCCAACATCTGCCAGTGGATCGTAAATTTGCCCAACTTTTCACTTCGGACACCGAAGACGAAGGATTTACGAATGAAGAATAACTTCAGAAAGTGAGCGCTATCTTTATTTTGTGTGTTGTGACATTAACGTTCGAGCAACATTATGTTGCTATTGCTCTGCACTATTTTGAATTTTACTATGTTTGTGATTGCACATTTGCGTACATTTTGGGAGTGAACAGAGTTGTTAGAACGCTGGTTTTTAATATATTATTAAAGTTTGACTGACCTATCTGACTGTTTTTTTGACATTCCCTTTAGCGCAGCGTAGGCGCGGCTTATAGTCCGGGGCGGCTTATTGGTGGACAAAGTTATGAAATATGCCATTCATTGAAGGTGCGGCTAATAATCCGGTGCGCCTTATAGTGCGGAAAATACGGTACATATATTTCAATTTAGATGAAGAATGTCTCACAATCCTCATTTCCGCGTCCTAAATGGCTGTCAAAGTGTACCAACTTGTCGGAGTATGTCCTCAGCCATCTACTTTCCAGGTGAGAAGCATGATTTATGATCTACAACAAAATTCACGGGAGCAAGGAAGCGAGGAAACACCTCACCATTTGATCATGTCAAAATTGTACACAAGCTTGTGATCAAGGCGGCACTATAAATAGTTTGTCTGCGTTAGCACTTAAAATAACAATATCACTAATACGTGAAAAAAATAAAGTCATTAAATGGAGTATTGTTGGCACTTTTTGAATGGTTATTTATTGGATTTTATGGGGGAAATGGAGGACCTTCCATTGGCTCCTCTGTAAGCAGACTTTTATTTACGTTTATTTAATATTTAGAATGCTTTTTTTTTTTTAAATCCATCGGTTCCTAACGATTGAAAACGAAAAAAAAATGCAGTTCCCCTTTAAATGCATGTCATTTATTTGTTGAAAACATGCTTACAGTTTTATCTAAAGTACAGTCAGGGTGTATTTTGAAGTGAAATTTACCAGCGAGTACACCAGTCAGATTCTCCTCACTCACCTTTGCACTGACATATGCACTGACCAGATAACTGAACGTAAAGCAACCTGCTCTACATTTCAGGTAACCAACCGCTGGTGGAGATAAAGGAGCTTGTGTGGTCAAAATAATTAATATGTGCTGATACATGATCAATGTGACATTTTGTGATTCGGTAAGTAACAATATGAACATTTCGTATCACGGTTATTGTGACCAAAATTATCACGGTTATCATTCTTATCGCAGTATTGTTGAATTGTTGAACTTATACAATTTTGTTAAGAACATAAATGAATAGACATACTGTTAGAAAAAACACAACTTTGCATGTTTTTTGTTTTTTAGGCTTCAATGATAACAGTGTTTTGGGGGTGTTGTGGCATCCTACTCTGTTAAGCGGTCCATGAATGCACCATAAAAACACCTCTGTCTGGTATTCCTGGAGAGCAATCCGATCCCTCAGTCTAAGAGAGGCCCTTAGGTTCAATGTGCACAATTCAATATCTTAGTTGCTCAGACAGCAATGTGTTTATGCAATTTAGATTGGGGTATGTCGTTTCTTAATGGGGAAATTTGATTGATTGATTGAGACATTTATTAGTAGATTGCACAGTACAGTACATATTCCGTACAATTGACCACTAAATGGTAACACCCGAATAAGCTTTTAAAGTTAAAAAGTTAAAGTACCAATGATTGTCACACACACACTAGGTGTGGCGAAATTATTCTCTGCATTTGACCCATCACCCTTGATCACCCCCTGGGAGGTGAGGGGAGCAGTGGGCAGCAGCGGTGGCTGCGCCCGGGAATAATTTTTGGTGATTTAACCCCCAATTCCAACCCTTGATGCTGAGTGCCAAGCAGGGAGGTAATGGGTCCCATTTTTATAGTCTTTGGTATGACTCGGCCGGGATTTGAACTCCCAACCTACCGATTTTTTCAACTTGTTTAAGTCGGGGTCCACGTTAATCAATTCATGGTACAGATATATACTATCAGCATAATACAGTCATCACACAAGTTAATCATCAGAGTATATACATTTAATTATTTACAATCCGGGGGGTGGGATGTGGAGAGGGTTGGGGCGGGGGGGGTTAGGTTTGGTTGATATCAGCACTTCAGTCATCAACAATTATATCATCTGAGAAATGGACATTGAAACAGTGTAGGTCTGATTTCGTAGGATATGTACAGCGAGCAGTGAACATAGTGAGCTCAGAAAGCATAAGAACAAGTATATACATTTGATTATTTGCATTTGATTATTTACAATCCGGGGAGGTGGGATGTGGTGGGGGGAGGGTGTTAGTCTAGGGTTGTAGTTGCCTGGAGATGTTCTTTTAGTGCGGTTTTGAATGAGGGTAGAGATGCACTTTCTTGTGACGTTATTGCCTCTTGCTTCATGATAGTATTTAAGCTAGCGAGCTGGCCTTAGTCAGTCTGTGTCTATGAAAGTGCTGCTATCACTCAGGGTTTTTCAATAATTTTAATTTATACTAACCATCAGGAGTTTTACTACAATTATCATTAACACCGTTTATCGTTACATCAGATAGTGTGTTAACTTTAACAGCCCTAATAATAATATGATTTGTCACATTCTGTACAACACAAAGCTGACAATGAGTTTTGTCTTTGAATATATAATGTCTGTTTTTAGCAAAAATTTTTAACAAAATCAAAACATATAAAAATGCTTTGACTTTTCATTATGTGGCCCTTGGTGGAAAAAGTTTGGACACCCCTGTATAGCCAAACAACCACTAACACTCACATGCACTGTGGACAAGAGTCTCCAGTGTGCATGTAGTGGCACGTAGAAGGAAGCCACAGTACCCAGAGATTAGTACCTTTTTTTTTTCCATTAAGATCGGACACTATTAATTAAGGAATTCCATAAAATGTTGAATACATTCCTCAAAATGACCAATCGCTCACTGGTATTTAAATAAATTTATGATTGCTAGTGGTGTCCTTACCAGTTACTTCACCGTTTACTTGGCCTTTGTATCGAGGACACATTGTGGTCTGTCTTGGAGCATCCTCGTTAGACACCGCCGTCCCTTCAGGATTGGTGTAAAACAGAAGAAGCGGTTGAAAATGTCCCCTGACGCATTTAGAAGTGACATCTTTCCATTTGGATCCGATCTGGGAATGAGAGAGGTTGGCTTTAAGAGTAATTATCACTACAGACAATGATGGGTAGATAAAATTCAGCAGAGGAGCCTGTACCTCTTTCACAGTAGCGTCATCAAAAAACATCCACTTTGAAGATTTGGTGTGATAGGCAAAGGCCGAATAATGTTTGCTGGAGAAACAGATCATCCCCACTAGATGTAGCTCGCTCCGTTTGGCATTTTCATCTGTGACGCGGTTGAAAAGCTGAGACACAATAAAAAAAACATAGCAAATAAAAGAGGTGGAAAATGGCCCCCCCAAAAAATGAATGAGTGCAATATATCCATTTGAATCAAGTATGACAGCAAAACTCCAGGTAGTTAGCAGAAAATAACCACTATGTTTAGTGTGTTGTCATTTAAGCATCACAAGCTAGCTACGCTATTAGCTTTCCCGTTTTACCAGAGGTTGGTAGTAACGCACTACATTCACTTAAGTAACTTTTTGAATAAATTGTACTTGTCAAGAGTAGTTTTAATGGAACAAATGTTGTACTCTACTAAGACACACCTTTTTAATCAGGCTTTTTACTGATCATGTAAAACTTTTCCAATGTTTTTTATTTTTTATAGTATTTAAAAAAAAAATTTAATGTGTTATTTTGTATTTTATTTATTGCTATTATTAATACTATACTACAAAAGTTTTGTTTTATATTAATTTATTATTGTATTTTTTGTATTTTATTTTTACATATATTCTATAGTATTTTCTTTTTTTTTTGATGGCATTACATTTTGATTATTGATCAGCGTGGATGCCTCAAGGTGGCCCTTTTCCCTGTACCTCGGGGCCTTGCCATGTTTTGTTTTTGACAATAGTGCTCTGTGTAAGTGGGTGAGTGCGTTTGTATGTGTGTTTTCATCTCTCCTGTCTTTTTTTTTCTGTAAAGCACTTTGTGTTGCCACTTGCCTGCTCATGAAAAGTGCTTTATAAATAAAGTTTGATTGATTGATTATTTTCATAAAGAAAAATTATACTTTGACTCTGTTACATTTATGTATATCAGTCTTGTATTTATTTAAAATCTGTTGATTACTGCTCGCAAAGATGCCTTAATTTGATTCGTTAAAGAGACTTTTTCCAATGGGTATGGTCACATGACTTTGTTTCACCAATCCAACGTAAGCAATAGTGACCTATGACTCTTTTTAACCAATCAAACGTAGCCCGGCAGCCACATGACCGCATTCAAACACCACACTATAAAAAGACGTCAGATGAGGCGATGTCAATGTTTATCTTAGAAACTAGGAAAAAGGACATTTATATAAGTTGCTGTCATCTGTGTCCGTAGAAATGTTCAAATTTCAGCTTACAAGAATTCCATTTCCAACTGGAGAAAACACATTGCGGTAAGTTGGAGATGTTTTTTTATGTTTTAGCTGCGGATTTTTTTAACTTTTATTTGAGTCATATTACTCTAAAGTAAAGGTATTTTTCCAATTTTTGGCTACTCCACCCACCTCTGATTACAACCATTCCGACGTGACACTTAAATGCAGGAAGTAAACAAACTTTAAATGACAAAATGTTAGTAAACAAATTACTGTCAATAGGAAAAATATACCCTCAGAATTAATTATTAGTAATTAATAGGGGTGTCAAAAAAGCGGTTTTCGGATTAATCGTAATTCTTATTTGTAACAATTATTTTTATTTAAAAATATATATATATTTTTTTTCAATCTGTCCTGTCCAGCCACTCAGGTAAATCATATTGTTGATGTAGATGCCTATGCTGAACAGATTTACTTTAGAAAAGAAAAGAACAAAACTTGTTTTCTGTTAAGTAATATAGAAAATGATCAGAGCTCGTTATCTGTTTTATTGAGGAATGTAGTAATCATAGAACTCGCATCCAATGTTATTGAAAAAAAGTATTGAACCGGGAGTCATTTTGAATCGAAAATCGATTCTGAATTGAATCGTTACACCCGAGAATCGAATGGAATCGTGTGGTACCCAAACATTCACAACCCTAGTAATATGGAGAGGAGGTTGGATTAATAAATACATTCTGCTTATCCTTACTAATTATGGATATGTTGTCCAAATGTGCAATGTCACTTACCTGTTAAAGGGGAACATTATCACCAGACCTATGTAAGCGTCAATATATGCCTTGATGTTGCAGAAAAAAGACCATATATTTTTTTAACCGATTTCCGAACTCTAAATGGGTAAATTTTGGCGAATTAAACGCCTTTCTAATTTTCGCTCTCGGAGCGATGACGTCACAACGTGACGTCACATCGGGAAGCAATCCGCCATTTTCTCAAACACCGAGTCAAATCAGCTCTGTTATTTTCCGTTTTTTTGACTGTTTTCCGTACCTTGGAGACATCACGCCTCGTCGGTGTGTTGTCGGAGGGTGTAACAACACGAACAGGGACGGATTCAAGTTGCACCAGTGGCCCAAAGATGCGAAAGTGGCAAGAAATTGGACGTTTGTTCCGCACACTTTACCGACGAAAGCTATGCTACGACAGAGTTGGCAAGAATGTGTGGATATCCTGCGACACTCAAAGCAGATGCATTTCCAACGATAAAGTCAAAGAAATCTGCCGCCAGACCCCCATTGAATCTGCCGGAGTGTGTGAGCAATTCAGGGACAAAGGACCTCGGTAGCACGGCAAGCTATGGCGGCAGTTTGTTCCCGCAGACGAGCGAGCTAAACCCCCTGGATGTCTTGGCTCCCACTGTCCCTTATGCCAGCGAAGATGATCAAGAGAAGAATATCGACCCTAGCTTCCCTGGCCTGCTGACATCAACTCCAAAACTGGACAGATCAGCTTTCAGGAAAAGAGCGCGGATGAGGGTATGTCTACAGAATATATTAATTGATGAAAATTGGGCTGTCTGCACTCTCAAAGTGCATGTCATGTTGTTGCCAAATGTATTTCATATGCTGTAAACCTAGTTCATAGTTGTTAGTTTCCTTTAATGCCAAACAAACACATACCAATCGTTGGTTAGAAGGCGATCGCCGAATTCGTCCTCGCTTTCTCCCGTGTCGCTGGCTGTCGTGTCGTTTTTGTCGGTTTCGCTTGCATACGGTTCAAACCGATATGGCTCAATAGCTTCAGTTTCTTCTTCAATTTCGTTTTCGCTACCTGCCTCCACACTACAACCATCCGTTTCAATACATTCGTAATCTGTTGAATCGCTTAAGCCGCTGAAATCCGAGTCTGAATCCGAGCTAATGTCGCTATCTTGCTGTTCTTTCCGCCATGTTTGTTTGCATTCACTATGTGACGTCACAGGAAAATGGACGGGTGTTTATAACGATGGTTAAAATCAGGTACTTTGAAGCTTTTTTTAGGGATATTGCGTGATGGGTAAAATTTTGAAAAAAACTTCGAAAAATATAATAAGCCACTGGGAACTGATTTTTAATGGTTTTAACCATTCTGAAATTGTGATAATGTTCCCCTTTAAGCATGTCTGAAACAAATACAACTATACAACAATATTATTGGTCTGATTAAGTTCGACTTACCCCACACAAATTCAAACGTGGGCCAAGTGACCGAATGACGTCGTCTGTCAGATCGGATTGCTCCGCATCCCAAACAAATCCGATAGTGACGATCTCCGGGCAGTTCATGAGAACACGGCGAATCTTGATGCTTTGACCGCAGTCTCGCTAAAAAAAATAAATAAATAATTACAAATGAGCAAACTATAACATTCCCTAATGAAAGATTTTTTTTATATAATGATGTACCGCAAAAGTGGGTGCAAGTAATGCCAGCCACCAGTAAACAATAGACGGAGATGAATATGATGATTGAGCAAAAGTCACTGTTAACTACTAACATTAACCATTAGCGTCGCTACTATTGTTACTTGTTCATCAAATATTTTAAGTCACAACTTTTATTACAGTACCATAATGACTAACTTAAATAGTATGGTTGTTAAGAAGGTTAAAATGGTACTTAAAACATTGCCTGTACAGATAGATAATTATCATGCTATTTAGAATTAAAGGTCCTATATTCTACATTTTTTTAAATACATTTTAAGTCTCGGTCCCACAAAAGGGCATTAGGGCAAAGTGTTTCAAAAATTATATCTAATAATTCAGGTGCTTTTAGTAAATCTGACTGGGAACAGGAGGTTTTGTGTGTTTTGAGCTTTAATGCTAATGAGCCGTGTTGGTCCACGACTGTTTGCAACAGAGCATGTGGCTGAGAGAAGTGCAATTGTGGACTTTATCCGCATCTTACATATGCACCGTAACTCTGCACTAGTCCAAGGTAATAGACATATATCAAACAATGTAACATTAAGGAGTGGGATAGAAAGACGCAAACGTGGGCAACAGTAGCATACCGTAGCTATGTGAGCTACAGTGCTAACACTACTGTCACATTTGAATAAGAACATCTTGCTGGGTTGGCCTCTTTGCTGAAGAAAAACAAGATGATCAAACTTACAGCTCTCATGTCTGTAGCTGACTGACTAAGTTGGCAGAGCTATAGACTTAATTTTAAGATGTGAAGCGAAGCCTCTTTTTTCTTGTATTTTTGCAGTGTGGATATCCTCCTTTTGTTTTTGGTTCATTTCTTTTGCCATAGTTACACATTTCGGGAACTAAATAGCCCTAATATGATATGCTATACACAGGTCTGGGATCATTTAGCTAGGTACAGGTCAAAGGCAATGTCATGTTAATGAGGAAGAAGGTTTGGGTTTTTCACCATACTTTAAAAGTGATCGTACAAAATGTTACACGCCACATAAACATGCCCTTGGGACACTAGAGATGAGATGTGTGGGTCTCTGCCGGACCTTGAGGAGCCGTTCCTTTGAAAGAGCCGTTCAAAAGACTGGTTCGTGATTATAGTTATTTTTTTAACTTTTAACTTTTAACTTTTTCTTTTTTTAATTAAATAAAACAATTACTTGTAGCAGTTTTAAGATAAAGTGTGGATCACAATCATTTAAATGTAAAAAAATATGACTCTATTGGTGGAAATTATTCTGAAATCCATCCATCCATCCATTTTCTACCGCTTATTCCCTTTGGGGTCGCGGGGGGCGCTGGAGCCTATCTCAGCTACAATCGGGCGGAAGGCGGGGTACACCCTGGACAAGTCGCCACCTCATATCTACTGTAATTTTATTTTAGTTTTGTTTTTATTGTAAACATTCCTTAAAAGTGTTGCCATTTGACAGTGACATCACTATTTTCAATTACCCCTCAACAAAAAAACAGCATTTTAACAATACAAAATAATTTACACATACAAAAAAAAAAAAATATATATATATATATATATATATATATATATATATATATATATATATATATACGGATTTATAAAGTATAAATAAAACTTGAAATTAGGACATAATAAAAACAAAAAATAAACACATAAATACAATAAATAAATAAATAAAAACATTAAATAAATAAAAGTGTATCTCTATGCTGCTACGTTTTTTTTTTTACTCTGACTCATATGGATAAAAAAAACGGCTCCCAAACAAATGACTCGTAAGTGTTTATCGGTTCTCATCTGTCACTTAACAGAGCCATTCAAAGGACTCAAATGGTTCGCGACCGTCACATCTCTAAGGGACACATAATTGCATAATAGCGGACCTTTAAATACGCTCTTTAAACTACAGTATATAGGGCAAGTGTAAAACATTAATACTAGTTTAGCAAAGTGGAAACAGAGGGCCTAGTTTGTCCAAAGCTAAAAATAAATAAATACATATCAACTTTATTAGCAGGCTGACAAGAAACCTGAATGTACTACTCATAATAACACAATAATAATGTTTTGTTATGTTTGCATTGCACATTTTGAAAAGAAAACTGGCAAGGCTCACAACACTGAGACAAGACAGCAGCAGCAGCAGAAGCAAATACAGATGAGAGAAAAAACAGAGGCTAAGCCCTTACTGCTATTTATATCCTAACACCATTCTGGCACCATCTCCTTCCTTCAAGTGCAGCACCACAGCAGAAAGAACAGCATGTACTCTTAAAAGTTCATTCACTCGTCATGGTGTGTCATTCCTACGGAAACGTGCAAACTGTTTAGCTGAGAGACTAAATCATTAATCGCTAGTTGGTGAACAAGCGCTCACAGGGGATTTGTTGTTTACAGGAGCTCGTAAAAGGAGCACGCAGGCAATAAATGACATACGGGGCAGCTGCGGAGGTCGCCTGTGTTGTTTGCTGCCTGCAGCAATTCTCCAAACATGTCTGACCTGAGACGCTCGGTCCTCCCCGTTGTGCGATCCACCTGTTGGCTGTACACAGACAAACAGGATGGTTGGCATTTTGGTAGACAACCCTCACATTTGCACACTGGAGTGTGATCTGATATGGTACCAATTCCTGGTACCTGGGAATCGATACCGGTACTCATCGGTACCAATTCTACAAACCCCGTTTCCATATGAGTAGGGAAATTGTGTTAGATGTAAATATAAACGGAATACAATGATTTGCAAATCATTTTCAACCCATATTCAGTTGAATATGCTACAAAGACAACATATTTGATGTTCAAACTGATAAACTTTTTTTTTTTTTGCAAATAATCATTAACTTTAGAATTTGATGCCAGCAAAACATGACAAAGAAGTTGGGAAAGGTGGCAATAAATACTGATAAAGTTGAGGAATGCTCATCAAACACTTATTTGGAACATCCCACAGGTTTGCAGGCAAATTGGGAACAGGTGGGTGCCATGATTGTGTATAAAAGTAGATTCCATGAAATGCTCAGTCATTCACAAACAAGGATGGGGCGAGGGTCACCACTTTGTCAACAAATGCGTGAGCAAATTGTTGAACAGTTTAAGAAAAACCTTTCTCAACCAGCTATTGCAAGGAATTTAGGGATTTCACCACCTACGCTCCGTAATATCATCTAAGGGTTCAGAGAATTTGGAGAAATCACAGCACGTGATTCGATCCCTCAGGCTGTACTGCATCAACAAGCAACATCAGTGTGTAAAGGATATCACCACATGGGCTCAGGAACACTTCAGAAACCCACTGTCAGTAACTACAGTTGGTCGCTACATCTGTAAGTGCAAGTTAAAACTCTCCTATGCAAGGCGAAAACCGTTTATCAACAACACCCAAAAACGCCGTCGGCTTCGCTGGGCCTGAGCTCATCTAAGATGGACTGATACAAAGTGGAAAAGTGTTCTGTCGTCTGACGAGTCCACATTTCAAATTGTTTTTGGAAACTGTGGACGTTGTGTCCTCCGGACCAAAGAGGAAAAGAACCATCCGGATTGTTATAGGCGCAAAGTTGAAAAGCCAGCATCTGTGATGGTATGGGGGTGCATTAGTGCCCAAGACATGGGTAACGTACATATCTGTGAAGGCGCCATTAATGCTGAAAGGTACAAACAGGTTTTGGAGCAACATATGTTGCCATCCAGGCAACGTTACCATGGACGCCCCTGCTTATTTCAGCAAGACAATGCCAAGCCACGTGTTACATCAACGTGGCTTCATAGTAAAAGAGTGCGGGTACTAGACTGGCCTGCCTGTAGTCCAGACTTGTCTCCCATTGAAAATGTGTGGGGCATTATGAAGCCTAAAATACCACAACGGAGACCACCGGACTGTTGAACAACTTAAGCTGTACATCAAGCAAGAATGGGAAAGAATTCCACCTGAGAAGCTTAAAAAATGTGTCTCCTCAGTTCCCAAACGTTTACTGAGTGTCGTTAAAAGGAAAGGCCATGCAACACAGTGGGGAACATGCCCTTTCCCAACTACTTTGGCACGTGTTGCAGCCATGAAATTCTAAGTTAATTATTATTTGCAAAAAAAAAATAAAGTTTATGAGTTTGAACATCAAATATCTTGTCTTTGTAGTGCATTCAATTGAATATGGGTTGAAAATGATTTGCAAATCATTGTATTCCGTTTATATTTACATCTAACACAATTTCCCAACTCATATGGAAACGGGGTTTGTATATGTAAAGTACTGTGATACTAATGAATTAAAAACGGTACTATATTGCTTCTGAAAAATACCAGTTCGCTTTTTTTTTTTACGGGCATGACGGCGCGCCGTCATCACGCCGTGACATTGCTAGTTTTAGGAACAGAGGAGCATGTATGGCAAATACTTGCAAGCAGACAAAGTGTGTAGACAGAAAAGGGAGAATGGCCGCATTTTGGCTTAAAAACTAACAATAAAGGTGAAGCTATAAAACTAAAACGCCAATCAGCAAGAGGTGCTTTTAAACATGGTTAGCTAGCGGCTAATGTCCATCCGCTGTCAGCAGTGTTATAGCATGGGGACAAATAAAGTACAATTCTTACAAGTATCTGGTCTGGTCGTTAGCGTAAGCTTACAGCTATAGAGCGACATAACTTTGTTTTCCAACCACTGGAACGAAGAAAGTGAGCGTGAAGGAGAGTGCTGAGAAGAAACGGATGATATTCTTTGAATAAAGAAAGAAATCATCCAAAACATGACCGAGGAGGAGTCCTAACCCTAATAAAGGATGTTAGAATGATTTCTAAACAGAGGACATGTATCCATAAAAATATGGGGATGCTGCTGATGTTGTGTTTGACAGAGATGCAGCTCGGAGAAGATATCGTAAACGTCTGCTCTCCTAAGCAAATACTGTAAATTATTATTACATTACGTCATAAAACTACAGTAGTTGTTTGGAGTACTTTTTATACTATTGTTTTTTTATACAATATTTGTTATCTAAAAGTTTGTTTTTCTTTTTAAAAGGCACGGTACGAGTTAAAATTGTGTTGTTTTGGGGCGGTCAAGCACCAATTAATTTAATTTCACTTCATCTAAATGGACGACGTTGATTTTAGATACAAGTGTTTGGAGTTCCGAGTTCCGTTACAGAACCAATTTGGAAGTTATACGGGTCCTATTATGCAAAACCAACTTTTTTACCTGTTGGTACCTATTTTCGTGTATTTAGAATCCCCATAAGTCCTCAAAATTTTAAAATCAAACCATGGAGGCTTGGCGGAGATATTTATGATACAATTTTGCCTCCTTCCAAACTAGCTCCAAATGAGCCCTTTGGCATTTGAGACTTTAGTGACAAATGTTGTCTCAGTTATGTCAGCAGATATTGCCATATATGGTAGTGCTTTCCCCGAAGAGCTTGGCAAAACGCTGCTATTTTTATTCAGTTGTAGTTCAAAAGTTGTCGTCAAGAAGATCTTTATTGTTTTCTATCCTCGTGCATCCTGCGCTGTTGCACTTTCTAATGCCAAGTAGTATACAGTTCTAACATATCTGTCAGTATACTCCATATGGATGCACTAAAAACTACTGTACAACATGGCTGACAAGGTGGAGACATAGGCGAAAAGGGCTTGGCCTGGAGGAGGGCTTCGGCACATAAATAAGACCGCCCACAAAACGGTGCATCCTGAAGAGACAGTCAGAAAGTGGCTTGAAGATGGTCTGTAAAACATCATCTTTGCAAAAGTTTGACCAAAGAACCATCATTACATGTGTAGACCACAAGGAAGTGTTTTTTTTGTTAAAAAAAATCTGAATTTGACCCCTTTAAAGTACCCTATTTTTCAGACTATAAGGCTCACTTAAAATCTTATAACACGGTGCGCATAATGTACGGCATAATTCTGGTTGTGCTTACCGACCTCGAAGCTATTTTATTTGGTACATGGCGTAATGATAAGTGTGATCAGTAGATAACAGTCACACCTAAGAGATACGTGTAAACTGCAAGATGACGCCTGTAAACACCACCAAAACTTTAAATGTTCCATTGAGAATATAGAACATTACACACGGTGCTCAAAAATCTGTCAAAATGTTTTTGGAACGACTTTGGTAAGCTATGAAGTTGCACCGCTTGATGGATTGTCAGCGCATTAAACATACGAGTATTATTATGGTGCTTGTATAAAGACCGCAAAATGGCACCTATTAGCAGACATTATCTGGCATTTTGTTTCGCAATATTATGCAAAACCAACTTTTCTTACCTCCTGGTACCTGCTGATCTGTATTTGGTATCTGCATAAATACTGAAAATTTGCACGCGTCTGCCATTGTAGTCCATGCTGTAGTCAATAAGCTTCTTCTTTTTCTTTTTCTCTACCTTCTTATGTTGCCATTTCTAATATAAAGTAGCGTAAAGTTATTACTTATATCTGTCAGTAGACTAGCTATCAAAGCGGTAAAAACTGTAGTGGGTTTACATTATTCACCCACGGAACTTTAGTTATTAGAGGGTTCCGGTCGGACCGTTTTTCACAGGACACATTTCCGGCGTTGATGTTGCATTACTGAGCCATGGATGAGGAGATGCTGCTCCGTTATTGATTTAAGTAAAGTCGGAATGTCATTTAAACAGTTAGCTCCATCTTTTAACACTTCGTCGACTCCCGTACTTGCACGCTACACCGCTACAACAAAGATGACGGGGAGAAAGACCTGTCAAAGGTGAGTCACTTAGGTAAAACCGCCCACAAATCAGCGCATCCTAAAGAAACGCTCTGAAAGCTACTTGAAAATGGTCTATAAAACATAATCTACGCAACACTTTCACCAAAGAATCGCCATCACACGTTACGTGGACCACAAGATAGTGTTTTATATTTAGAAAGAAATCATAATATGACCCCTTTAATGCGCTTTTTGTATGAAAATAGACCTGAATAGACACGCTCATTTATATCCGGTGCGCCCTATAGTCCGAAAAATACGGAACTACTGTAGTCCACTAGCTAAAATGTGTTCAGACAAACAAGCATAAATATAACATGCTGCATTTCTTTTCACTAATGTACGATCAAGTCAAAATTGAATTAAAATGTTTATTGTCAGTGAATATTGTTATTATCTCAGTAAAACCAGATTTCAACATTTGTTTTTGAGGAATTGTGCAGGTTTACCAAGGACAGACACTGTGACTGTACAGGCTCCATCCATCCATCCATTTCCTACCGCTTATTCCCTTTGGGGTCGCGGGGGGCGCTGGAGCCTATCTCAGCTACAATCGGCTCCATTAAATGAATATATAGTTTTGTGTTGATAAAACTGTACAAGCAGTAGTTTGTGCACTTTGGCTTATATTCTATTTTTTAAAAGTACCCACCATAGAGCAGTGGTTGAGACGTAGTGTACTAACTCTGTGAACGGGTGAGGGTCTGATGACGCACCGCAGCAGCGGCACACAAACTGCAACAAAAAAAGATTGACATAATTACACCAATTTAGGAGTACTGGGGGGGTGGAGAAGACAAATTAAAATGTTACCTGTTCGTAAAGCATCATTGCAAATTTCTGATGAGTAATGCAGGATTTGGATGAACATGAATCTGTCGCAGTGTCTGAGACAATGTGCAGATGAATGCGCTCCAAGATGTTTTCCTGATGAGAAAGGGCGGGGATGGTTAGATTTAGGGGTGTGAATCTTTGGGCACTTAAGGATTCGATCCGATACAGAATCCATTCTTGATTCAACACAATCCGTGATTCAAATTCAAAAAAATTCTCGCAATGTAATATTTGGTATGACAATTGTAATGAAACTTTTCCAAAAGAGGTTACAGGCTAAAAATTTTCCTTCTGGTTGCCTAAAACGATATATATATATATATATATATATATATATATATATATATATATATACATATACATATAAATGTTATATATATATATATATATATATATATATATATATATATATATATATATATATATGTATTATTATTTATTTTTTTACTTTATTTTTGAACATTAGAATCGTGATGAACAAAAATCGCGATTCGGATATGAATTGATTTTTTTGTGCACCCTATTACAGTAGGAAAGGGATTCATATGGCCCCATTTGTTGCCGTTTACATGAAACGTGACAAATTGACTGTTGAATACCTTAAAATGTGTTTTGTGGCAATTCCAACTTTGGCCACAGCGCCAGTTGCTATATAGAGTGGCACTTTCTATCATTTTCAGCAGACTGCATTGCAAACTGATTAACCCACCCCCTTCCTTTCAACGCGAGATCCACCCAGGAATGGAGCCATATGAATTAATTCCCTGCTATGACATTGACTCCACGTGCTCCACTAAAAGGCAGTAGAACCATGTGACTTGTCCAAGCCAATCAGCAAAGAAATAACAATGGAAAAGTTGTAGTATTAAATGCAAAGATGTTTAGTGAGTATACCGGTAAATATAATTGTATGAGAAAATTATGAAATAATTATTGCCAACTTAACCTGTCCTATCTTTGCTGTGTGGGGCATTAAAGTGAGTGCATAAAACATTTGAAACAACAAGTGGTCATGCAAAATGTGACTTACTGTAATTAGACATATTCTGGTTTAATTTAGCTAGCTTGCCAATACAGTATGAAGTGTTATTGTGAAATCCCACTGACTGATTTCCATTTTGAGAGGAACACCAGCAAGTGAGTACTGTAGTGTTTATGTAGTGCTCCATGCAAATTCACTTCCATTTTAAAAGCCCACAGAGTTCTAAGAGCCAAAGGTACTGTGTCAACATACAAAGCACTCGGCAGCGTCGTCCATGAGGCCAAGTTGGAAGCGTTGCTCGTCCTTGAATGTTTCGGCGAGGGCGTTCCGCAGGCTGTCCGAGGGCAGCACGCGCTCACGACTCTGCTGGAACTGGCTGAATATGCTCTGAAAGCCAAGATAAAAACAAAAAAAACATAACTCGTCAGTAAAGCTACCATAGTAACGTTTCGCAACACATTACCAACGACCAGGTGTAACTGCAACAAACCTTCAATGCGCAGAAAATGCAGGAATCACCAAGGCAAAAGTGCCCAGAAAGGTGCCGCAAACTTCTCCTGAAAATGTCCAGCTGCCAAAGCACCTTGAAGGGATGGACAACACTGTAAGTGCTATGATTTTCCCATGATGGACAATACTGCAAGCAATATGATCTTCCCATTATGGACAATGCTGTCAGTGCTATGATTTTCCAATGATGGACAATGCTGTAAGTGCTATGATCGTCCCATGATGGACAATATTTTAAGTGCTATAATCTTCCTATGAGGGACAATTGGCCTACTGTAAGTGTTACATTTGTCCAATAATGGACAATACTGTAAGTAATTGTAACTGTAAACCCTAATGACATGATTTTTATATAACATTTATCATTCAGAAAAGACTAAAATAATCACAGGCATACTTGCCGACCCTCCCGATTTTCCCGGGAGACTCCCGAATTTCAGTGCCCCTCCCAAAAATCTCCCGGGGCAACCATTCTCCCGAATTTCTCCCGATTTTCACCCGGACGACAATATTGGGGGCGTGCCTTAAAGGCACTGCCTTTGGCGTCCTCTACAACCTGTCGTCACGTCCGCTTTTCCTCCATACAAACAGCGTGCCGGCGCAGTTACATAATATATGCGGCTGTATCACACACATAAGTGAATGCAAGTCATACTTGATCAACAGCCATACCGGTCACACTGAGGGTGGCCGTATAAACAACTTTAACACTGTTACAAATATGCGCCACGATGTGAACCCACACCAAACAAGAATGACAAACACATTTCGGGAGAACATCCGCACCGTAACACAACATAAACACAACAGAACAAATACCCAGAACCCCTTGCAGCACTAACTCTTCCGGGACGCTACAATATACACCCCCGCTAACACCAAATCCACCCCCCCCCCTCCCCCACCTCGACAAATAAATGTCGCTGCCTGCAGGCTTAATTAAAATGACCCCTGGGCTGCACATAGAACAACTCTGACTTAGTGAAAAAGTTTTGTCCACATTGTGTTGTCGTACCACTTGAGTTTTTAGATCAGGAAATGACAGTAGGTTGTACGGTATACCGGTACTAATAAAGTACCACAATACTAAAGAATTTAAAAATGTACTATACTGCTTTTGAAAAATACCGGTACTTTTTCTTTCCATGAGCCTAAAGGCATGCCATGGTGACATTGCTGGTCATATGAGCCGAGGCAGACGTAAGTCAACACACACACAGAGCACTTACAAGCAGAAACAGTGTGGAGACAGGAGAGGGAGAATGGGCGTATTTTGGCTTAAAACTAACAATAAAGGGGACGTTGTAAACAATGACGCGCAAAGCGGTGCTTTAAAACACAGCGGCTAACATCCCTCTACAGTGTTTTAGCTACTTCTAAATCACTAATCCTCGCTTCAATAGTGACAAATAAACTACAGTTTTTACAAATATCATCCCTGCAGGATGAAGAATAGGTAAACATGCTTCACTACACATTGTGGGAAAATACAATTGCTAACCGCTAACAGCAAACTAGCGCTCCTAAATGTTAACAAATGGGTGGATGTATTCAAATATCCACTGTAACGATACCAAGTACAAGAGCTATATATAGTCGATGCAATGATTACATCAATATTTTTAACTATCACAACATTTTTAGCAATTTTTTTATCGTTTACAAATTCAGAAAATATGTCCCTGGACACAGGAGGCCTCTAACTATGACTAATGACCCTGTAACTACTTGGTATTGGATCGATACCTAAATTTGTAGTATCAACCAAAACATGTCAAAAGTATCCAAACAACAGAAGATTGAGTGCTGACTATATTTTAACAGAAGTGTAGATAGAAAATGTTAAAACAGAAAGTGTCACGGCCCGGGCGCATTCCTATGCGCATTCATCCGTGCGCTCCATCGAGCGCACCTCCAAGCGCGCGCCTGCGTGCGCCACTCCGGTTGCAGCAGGCGGCTGCATTCAATCATCAATCAGTCAGCACTCAACACACCTGTCGCTGATGAGCTCCCTTAAGCCAGAGCAGACCTGCGTTCCGGGCCAGAACGTAGTTTCCTGTTCCGTACAGTAAGCCGAAACGTCAAGCACTCTCTCTCTCTCCGTGTTTCCCCACCTCTGTGCTCATTGTGTGTTGTCCTGTGTCATGTTCCCGCAGCCCCTCTTCGCTTCCCAGATTCAAGCTGTGTGTCTTGGCTCCCTGGATTCCTTCTGGTCCCCTTGCTGCCTTCCTGGATCTCGACCTCCCGCCTAGACACGGACTCTGACGCTTCGCTCCTGCCCTCGACCCCACGCCTGCTCACGGACCTCCGAGCTTGTCTTGCCCCCTCGGACTTCCACACTTCGCTCAACACCACCGGTAACACTCAACAGCTAATCTCTATACATAGTCGCACACACACACATTTGGATTAGTTTCACACTTCATGTCTTATTGTATACATCTAAATAAATAGAGCTAAAGGACGTCCCTGAATCCTGTGCCGTCTTCTTCCCCCTGTATCGTAACAGAAAGTAACCAGATATTAACAGTAAATGAAGAAGAAGATTAAGATTTCATCCATCTATCGAATATATACCGTGTGTACCTCATAATTTTGACAAAATAATAGAATGGGAAATGACACAATATGTTACTGCAGACTAATTAGGAACCTTTGAAACCAGTTTGCTTACTTATCACTAAAAATAAGTTGTGCAGTTTGTTCACAATGTTATTTAATGCCATTTTATTTCAGTGTTCTAAAATTGTTTTATGAGTGCAATAAGAAACATATGTTTAATATAACATAAGATTTCATGTAAAAAAAACAAGTGGTCCCCTTTATTGTGGTACCGCTAGATATTGGGACAACACTACAGTATACATGACTGAATGAAATGAGTTTATTTCGGTCATATAATCAACCATTTTGTGTGATTAATTTAACAGCAAAGATTATACATATTAACAATAATTTACTACACACACACACACACAAAAAGAAAAAGATTGACCGAAAAAGGAATAGGCTGAAGCCAAGGCTTATATTTGCCTATCTTATACATTTACTGAAAATTAGATTGACTGGAACATCAACGTTCAAAAAATCAATGGAATGAAAGTAATCATGGCTATATTTTGTAATATTCCATTATTTCACCTTTCAAGGCTTTCTTAAACCTTAACAAAGAAGTACATGTCTTCAACTCATCACTGAGCTTGTTCCACCATTTAACTCCTAAAACTGAAATACATTTGTATTTTATATTCGTTCTTACTTTACATATTTCAAAAATCAATATCCCCATACATTTTAGTTTTAAATAATCTAAGAATACAAGCTGGAAGGCTGTTCTTTACTCCAAACACAATTTACATTGTTTTTAAAAACACCATATCTGAACATTTTAACACATTAGAACTTATGAATAATGGATCGGTAGGTACATAGTTGCACGCTTTGTGTATCATTCTAATGATCCTTTTTTGAAGTTTAATTATTGGGCATATCTATCACAATATGTTAGATATGGAAAAATAAAACAATAATATAACATTTCTTATTCAGCATGTGTCTTACTTTATAAAGAATGGCAATGGATTTGGACATTTTTCCCTTTATATGGTCAATCTGCGGTTTCCAACATAGTTTTTGATCAATTATTATTCCCAAAAACTTAGTTTCATATACTCTATCAATTTCCAATTAATTTAATTAAAATGTTCCTTCACAATTTGTCCTTGCACCACTAGAGTGTCCGCCCTGAAATCGGTAGGTCGTGAGTTCAAACCCCGGCCGAGTCATACCAAAGACTATAAAAATGGGACCCATTACCTCCCTGCTTGGCACTCAGCATCAAAAGGTTGGAATTGGGGGTTAAATCACCAAAAAAGGCCACCGCTGCTGCTCACTGCTCTCCTCACCTCCAAGGGGGTGAGGGTGATGGGTCAAATGCAGAGGATAATCTCACCACACCCAGTGTGTGTGTGTGACAATCATTGGTACCGTATTTTTCGGAGTATAAGTCGCTCCGGAGTATAAGTCGCACCGGCCGAAAATGCATAATAAAGAAGGAAAAAAACATATATAAGTCGCACTGGAGTATAAGTCGCATTTTTGGGGGAAATTTATTTGATAAAACCCAACACCAAGAATAGACATTTGAAAGGCAATTTAAAATAAATAAAGAATAGTGAACAACAGGCTGAATAAGTGTACGTTATATGACGCATAAATAACCAACTGAGAACGTGCCTGGTATGTTAACGTAACATATTATGGTAAGAGTCATTCAAATAACTATAACAAATAGAACATGCTATACGTTTACCAAAACAATCTGTCACTCCTAATGCTAAATCCCATGAAATCTTATACATCTAGTCTCTTACGTGAATGAGTTAAATAATATTATTTGATATTTTACGGTAATGTGTTAATAATTTCACACATAAGTCGCTCCTGAGCAATGTTCCCTCTAATATTTCATGTGTGTGAGCAAACGCACAAACACCCTGAGCATTCAGTGGAATACAGACGTGCACACTGTGGTCATACCAGCAGCACATTTGTCTCAAACCTGACATAACAATTTAAATGTCTTATTATTATAATCAAGTGACTAGTCAATTTCAAGAGATTATTTTCTAATATATGTGATTTGGCCCACTTAGATATTGTTTTTTTTTTAATCAGCTATGCACTATAGTATTTTATGCCTGGTTGGGGGTCCTGCTTTGGAAAGATTGTGTACCCCTTTCAGAGATCACATATAGTTCCCCTTAAAACATTCACATGTTGCATGAGATGAAGTGTTTATTAACTTTCTGTTCGTAAAATAAATATTTTTATTAGCAATTATGTAGTCCTGTAACATAATTTCATGATTAATATCCAAAAAATAACATTCTTAACAAATGACAGTAGAATAAGCACACTGATTAAGGAGTCATAGTAAAACCACCTGAAATGTACACTTTACGTGTAGTGTTGGAGTTGTCCAACTTTTTGTGTGGCCATAAACGCACCAGTGGCTAATTGCCATAGTGTATGTGTTGGTGCAGGTGAGAGAGAGAGAGAGCGGCTGCTGTTGATATAACACAGTGATTCTCAAATGGGGGATATGCGTACCCCTGGGGGTACTTGAAGGTATGCCAAGGGGTACGTGAGATTTTTTTTAAATATTCTAAAAATAGCAACAATTCAAAAATCCTTTATAAATATATTTATTGAATAATACTTCAACAAAATATAAATGTAAGTTCATAAACTGAACATCAAATCAAGTAGGCCATTCCATTCATTACCATAAAGCCAGAGTTTCCCCCATGCCATGATGGTTTGACCCTCACTAAAATGTCTGTCAAAAAGAACTGTGCAAAGAAATGCAACAATGCAATATTCAGTGTTGACAGCTAGATTTTTTTGTGGACATGTTCCATAAATATTGATGTTAAAGATTTATTTTTTTGTGAAGAAATGTTTAGAATGAAGTTCATGAATCCAGATGGATCTCTATTACAATCCCCAAAGAGGGCACTTTAAGTTGATGATTACTTCTATGTGTAGAAATCTTTATTTATAATTGAATCACTTGTTTATTTTTCAACAAGTTTGTAGTTATTTTTATATATTTTTTTCCAAATAGTTCAAGAAAGATCACTACAAATGAGCAATATTTTGCACTGTTATACAATTTAATAAATCAGAAACTGATGACATAGTGCTGTATTTTACTTCTTTATCTCTTTTTTTCAACCAAAAATGCTTTGCTCTGATTAGGGGGTACTTGAATTAAAAAAATGTTCACAGGGGGTACATCACTGAAAAAAGGTTGAGAACCACTGATATAACAGATGACAAAGAGTTGCTTTTGGCTTGGTTTGTACGGTAGACAACGACCAGTTTTGCTAGACAAAAGTATTTTACACATTGTTTTGGTGTGGTTATGGCCGACAAACAATTTTGGTAAATAAAGGGACCGATAGAATTCCTGTCCTCCTTTAAGTGTCTCCACAGACGTTACAATAATTTAAGAGTTGACAAACATTGTTTTATCTGTTATGGCCGCCTTTCGTCACCCGTTACTCACAGTTGCATTGCAAAATCATACAAAACAAACGATTTGTTTATTTTGTTTAGAGTGGGATTTGATTTTTTGCGCGGCATAGATTTGCTATGCGCAGAGGACGCGTGAGCAGTGCGCAATTGCACAGGTGCGCACCTTAGAGGGAACGTTGCTCCTGAGTATAAGTCGCATCTCCGGCCAAACTATGAAAAAAACTGCGACTTATAGTCCGAAAAATACGGTACTTTAACTTTTTTTTTAAACACCATAAATTTAGTTTTTTTTTTATCATTTAATGATAACTTATTAATATCAAACCATTTTTTTAACTGAAGCAACTCAACTTCTATTATCCTCAACACCTCCTTCAAGTCTTCTCCTGAACAATATACATTTGTATCATCTGCAAACATAATACATTTCAATGTATTTGATACATTGTCAAATCACTGTTGTTGTTGCTGTACAATGATTGAGCAATTACAATTTCAAAGTGCCCAAAAAGTGTACATTTCAGTGAAAAACTAACATTTAGTCAGCAATGGCGAGCTAGCCTGACAGCCCAAAAGCTACAAGCAGCAAACTAGCTAGCTTGTACAACATAACATGAATGAAGGACTAAACAGTATTATATATCGTTATGAATGGAGGACTAAGCAGAATTATATATTGTTAAATAGCGGGTTTACCTGAACAGCGCTGTTTAGGAAGCAGCTATTCTGTCCCGGTTCATTCAGGAGGCCTTTGGTGAGAGCGAGAGACAACATGCTGCCAGGCTGGTAAGATTTCTTCAAGCCTCCTCCACCTCCAGGTTTCTTAAACATCTTAACCCATGCCATTGGGTTAGAGCTCGCAGCTGTGGAGGGGAGACAACAAGGGATAAACGTAACAATGTATAATAATAGACTTTTTATGATGTAAATTGGTCTGTTTAAACCAGGGGTGTCCTAACTTTTTCTACTGAGGTCGGCAGGCAGAAGAATGAAAAAAATTGCGGCGGCCATTTTGTACATTAAAAATGCTAAAACCAATTCAATAAAGGATAGCATACTTTAAATTAGGTAAGGATCGACATCTTAGCATTGTGTTATAGGTGACGAAGCAAATTAGTACAATATATATTATTATGCATTTGATTTATAGTTACAATATGTAAAGGGCCCCTTCTGGACACCCCTTATTTAAATCACAGACATGTAGAAAATACACTTGCTGAATACTGACTGCAGTTTTACGGCAGGCCTTTTTCCTAGACAAAATACCCAATAATAGATACATAAGGACAAAAACATTAGTAGTGATGTGCGGTGTCAGGCTTGGTAAAAAGGATAGGACTCAGATGCAGAGTAGGGAACTTTGACAGGCTTTTATTTTGACAGCTTCCTTTCACCTCCAAAGTCAAGGAATTACAATATATATATATTAACCAAAAAACTAATCGGCGAAAGAGGTTCCAAAAAATAGGAACAACCGAAAATCACTCCGAACGGAGGAAAACACAAAAGCAAAGACGAACTATAATTGGCGCCGTATATGCTATAAAATGTATTAACAAAAAAGAAAAGAAGAAACAACAGCTATGAAAAATTCTACACTATCTAATCTAATAAAGTTAAACAAAAATTGTCACTCAAAAATTTGAGGAAAGAATAAAAAATAACTGATAACTCACCACTTCGGCTGAATAAACTAAATAACAAAAAATCACTCTGCTAAGGAGGAAGAAAGGAAAACTCAAAATAGCAACGAAGGGATTCAGGATCAAGGAACATAAGCACGAAATGAGGCAAGGTAAGGCAAGGCATGGACATGGACATGGACATGGAGGCTAGAGAGCACGAATAAACGAGACAATCTGGCACAGAACAAAGGGAGGAGAGGGCTTATAAGACACATGAAGGGAAATAGGGAACAGGTGGAAACAATCAGGGAACAGGGATGATGTCAGACTGATGACACAAAAGGAAGAGCAAGTGACCTGAAACGAGAGGAGAGTTACTTTTCAAACTAAAACATGGAAATCACAAGACAGAAAAAACCAAGACAAGACATCCCTCACCGCGGTGTGACATGCAGCTCAATACTAAAATATCGATACCAGATCTTTATGCTCTAATATCAATTCTCAAATCAAAATATCGATACTTTTGATGCTTCAGTTACTTGAGAATATACTGTATATATATATATATATATATATATATATATATATATATATATATATATATATATATATATATATATATATATATATATATATCATTACCAGGAACTAATGTTGTCCCGATACCAATATTTTGGTACCGGTACCAAAATTATTTCGATAATTTTCGGTACTTTTCGATACTTTTCTAAAAGAAGGGGACCACAAAAAATTGCATTATTGGCTTTATTTCATCAAAAAATCTTAGGGTACTTTAAACATATGTTTCTTATTGCAAGTTTGTCCTTAAATAAAATAGTGAACATACAAGACAGCTTGTCTTTCATTAGTAAGTAAGCAAACAAAGGCTCCTAATTAGTCTGCTGACGTATGCAGTAACATATTGTGTCATTTTCCATTCTATTATTTTGTCAACATTATAAAGGGCAAGTGGTAGAAAATGAATTAATAATCTACTTGTTCATTTACTGTTAATATCTGCTTATGTTCTCTTTTAACATGTTCTGTCTACACTTCTGTTAAAATGTAATAATCACTTATTCTTCTGTTGTTTGGATGCTTTACATTAGTTTTGGATGATACCACAATTTTGTGGATCAATCCGATACCAAGTCGTTACAGGATCATACATTGGTCATATTCAAAGTCCTCATGTATCCAGGGACATATTTCCTGAATTTATAAACATAATATAAAAAAAACAAAAAACAAAAGAAGATGATAATCATAGTAGTATCGACTAGATACGCTCTTGTACTTGGTATCATTATCCTAGATATCAGGTGTAGATCCACCAATGGCGTTTGTTTACATTTTGACGCCGGTGAGCTATGGTGTGTAGTGAAACATGTTTAGCTATTCCTCGTCCTGCAGGGATGATACTTTGTCGCCATGGAGGCGAGGATTAGTGATTTAGAAGTAGCGAGACTGTAAAAATGGAACCCATTACCTCCCTGCTTGGCACTCAGCATCAAGGGTTGGAATTGGGGGTTAAATCCCCAAAAATGATTCCCGGGCACGGCCACCGCTGCTGCCCACTGCTCCCCTCACCTCCCAAAGGGTGATCAAGGGTGATGGGCATACTTGCCAACCCTCCCGATTTTCCTGGGAGACTCCCGAATTTCAGTGCCCCTCCCGAAAATCTCCCGGGGCAATCATTCTCCCAAATTCCACCCGGACAACAATATTAGGGGAGTGCCTTAAAGACACTGTCTTTAGCATCCTCAACAACCTGTCATCACGTCTGCTTTTCCTCCATTCAAACAGCGTGCCGGCCCAATCACATAATGTATGCGGTTTTCACACACACATGAGTGACTGCAAGGCATACTTGATCAACAGCCATACAGGTCACACTGAGGGTGGCCGTATAAACAACTTTAACACTGTTACAAATATGCGCCACACTGTCAACCCACACCAAACAAGAATGACAAACACATTTCGGGAGAACATCCGCACCGTAACACAACATAAACACAACAGAACAAATACCCAGAATCCCTTGCAGCACTAACTCTTCCGGGACGCTACAATATACATCTCCCGAATTCGGAGGTCTCAAGGTTGGCAAGTATGGTGATGGGTCAAATGCAGAGAATAATTTCGCCACACCTAGTGTGTGTGTGACTATCATTGGTACTTTAACTTTAACTTTTAAAACACTGCCGACACCGGCTGGACTTCAGCTGCTAGCTCGCCAGCCATGTCTTAAAGCACCTCTTCCTGAGAGCGTTCCAGTGTTAGAACTTCACCTTTATCGTTAGTTTTTTAAGCCAAAATGCGTCCGTTCTCACTTTGTGTGTTTGTAAGTACTCTGTGATTGTGCGCTACCGAACATGGTCGTCTGCTCGTAAACCAGCAATGACACGACATGACGACGATGGGGACGTGGTGGACCGGTACTTTTCAGAGGCAGTATAGTACCTAATATGATTCATTGGTATTTTGCAGATGTTGTGGTCCTGATGGCTTCATCTGGCCAAGATCTTCAGCTCTCACTGGATCGGTTCGCAGCCGAGTGTGAAGCGACTGGGATGGGAATCAGCACCTCCAAGTCCGAGTCCATGGTTCTCGCCCGGAAAAGGGTGGAGTGCCATCTCCGGGTTGGGGAGGAGATCTTGCCCCAAGTGGAGGAGTTCAAATACCTCGGAGTCTTGTTCACGAGTGAGGGAAGAGTGGATCGTGAGATCGACAGGCGGATCGGTGCGGCGTCTTCAGTAATGCGGACGCTGTATCGATCCGTTGTGGTGAAGAAGGAGCTGAGCCGGAAGGCAAAGCTCTCGATTTACCGGTCGATCTACGTTCCCATCCTCACCTATGGTCGTGAGCTTTGGGTCATGACCGAAAGGACAAGATCACGGGTACAAGCGGCCGGAATGAGTTTCCTCCGCCGGGTGGCGGGGCTCTCCCTTAGAGATAGGGTGAAAAGCTCTGTCATCCGGGGGGAGCTCAAAGTAAAGCCGTTGCTCCTCCACATCGAGAGGAGCCAGATGAGGTGGTTCGGGCATCTGGTCAGGATGCCACCCGAACGCCTCCCTAGGGAGGTGTTTCGGGCACGTCCGACCGGTAGGAGGCCACGGGGAAGACCCAGGACACGTTGGGAAGACTATGTCTCCCGGCTGGCCTGGGAACGCCTCGGGATCCCCCGGGAGGAGCTGGACGAAGTGGCTGGGGAGAGGGAAGTCTGGGCTTCCCTGCTTAGGCTGCTGCCACCGCGACCCGACCTCGGATAAGCGGAAGAAGATGGATGGATGGATGGAGTATCGCGGTACTATACTAATACCGGTATATCGTACAACCCTAATATATACATGTATATACATATATATATTTCACACTTTTCCAGCTGTATTTATTGTTTAAAAATAATAATAATTGCATTTCAAGGAGTGTTATCATTATAGTATATATAGTGTTTACTTAAAGGCTTGTACTGCCTGCACCAATATGGCTGCTGCATGTTTTCGAGAATCGGTCCAAAGCAGGCAGTGTGGCCCAAACATGCTAATATTCAATCTTGTACAAGTTATTGCTGCTTCACTGGCAGCTCAGCAGGATTATGGTCATCATCGCTGCACGGCACTGTGAACCATGGCGCCATAACAACTTGACGTTGATAGAAGTTCATCTTGGACACCGTTTTTATTACATCACTAATGCAAATGAGTGAACTGGACGTGTGCCAGATGAATCATTGTCATATCCTTTACCTTCTCCCGACTGCGGGGGGGACTTGCTGCCGTTGGACATGCCGGGCTGGTGCAGTGCTTTGGCCTTTGGCTCCGTCCATTTCATCCCCACGCTCCTGCCGAGCGCTTTGTTGAAAGCATGGTCACGATCAGCCACAGGGCATCTTCATACATGCGCTTCTAGACATTGAAGGGCCACTAAAACATAAGAGGGGGAGAAAAAGAAAGTGTTAAAAATTAACAAAGTATTAACTAATGTTCACAACAGATTATTGTCTTGCAATCACTGTTCGAACAATTCATAATAATCAGAATCAGAATCAGAATCAGAATCAGCTTTATTGTCATTACGCAAGGTAACGAGATTGAGGCCATTCCATACAGTGCGATGTGTGCATGCTAGAAAAACAATGTGCAAATATATAAAAATATAAAAAAATGTAGAAGTGCAATGAATATGGTGTGAAATGAATATATACATGAAAAAAAAACAAAAAAAAACAGGGTGGTTGGTGGAATGGGTTATTGCACCGAAGAGAAGGCAGTTATGAGGGACAATGGGGCAGTCCGTTCAGGATGGTTATGGCCCTGGGGAAGAAGCTGTTCTTTAGCCTGTTTGTTTTGGTTTTAATGCACCTGTAGCGCTTCCCAGAGGGCAGCAGGTGGAACAGGTCAGAGCCAGGGTGGGTGCTGTCCTTGATGATGGCACTGGCTCTGTTGAGGCAGCGGGAGGTGTAGATGTCCGTCAGAGAGGGGAGAGGGCGGCCGATGATCTTCTGAGCCGTCTTGACCACTCTTTGCAGCCTCTCCCTGTCTGCTGCAGTGCAGCTGCCGTACCATACCGTAATACAGTAGGTCAATACCTCCATTGTGGCAAAAAAAAACTTTACAGTACGGTTTTGAGGTCATGCTTCTTTTCAAACTTGTCACATTTAAGTCTGTGTAAACATGAGAAGCATGAGGCAAATTCACGTTGCAGTTGTAAACTAAATACTTTTAAAGTCCTAAAATGGTGGTTAACTTCTATTTACACATCTATGACATTTAAGAGGTTAAAATGGCACCCTACTAAAACTAATTATTGGAAAATATTCATTTGAAAAACTGTCGGAAAAATGTTTTGGGTTCTGAATCGTATGTATTATGGTTAAAGTCGGGCCTCGATTCCTGTTCCTCATTCCAATTCCGGTTGTCGCTAAGATTCCGGTTCCCAACGATTCACCATTCCAAATCTTTCAAGGGCAGTCAAAAATGTACAAGTCTCATGGGGCTATTTTCAACCAGTATATCAATACCAATCAATTGAACTTGAATATAAATGTTATGAAGTTTCCTTCCACAGAAGTACACTTTCACAAAAGTGGCATTTTACTTTGAAAACCTCATAGAAAACAAACATATACAAATATCCTGTTGTGAATGTGTTCGATAGTGGTGTTACAATCAGGGTTTTATGCTGCCCATTCCGATCACTCTTGAGTTAAATTGGCTGGTACTATTTTTTTTTTAGACTTTTTTTTAGTAATGTCTGATATATTTGATATCATTTTTTAGATGCTTATATGAGCCTATTTTTTGTAATATATTACACCATTTTAGGTCATTCTTTGTAATTTTATTTCACCAAACTAATTTTATTTCACCAAACCTTGACCTTGATACTGATCACATGTATTTACCGTAATTTAAAAAAAAATCTTTATAGTGCGTGCTATTGACAGTGTGACAATGTCAACACGATATTCAAACCAGTCCCTTATTTTCTTTTATTACATACATACAATTATTTGATCAAAACAAAGTCAATAGTAAACAATAAACAAAAGCAAAAACTACTACCTACTATTCATTACACTGCTTAGGTTTTTGTTCTCAAAGTTAGCAAAAACCAAAAAAATTCAAATGAAATTGTGAGAAAATAACAATATAAACATAATCACTCTTATATCAATCATATACTGATATTATCCGTGGTATCAACACTGTCGATTTATGGTTTGATTTGTCTTCCTCTTACAACAGAACAACATTGTTGTTATATTATCCTCTCTCTAACTAATCAACTTGTTAATATCTGCTTACTTTCTGCTGTAATGCGCTTCCATCTTCACTTCTTAAACTTTACTAAGCACTTATTTCTTCAGTTGTTTCAAGCTGGTTTAGCGGATAGCATGTGAGCAGCATGTTTAGCCTTGTCCTCCAGTCTTCCATTGATAATAAAACTTAAGAACTGCAGTTTATTTGCCGAAATGGAAGATTATTGATTCAGAGGAAAGGCTCCACACGATGTATGGAGAATAGACAGTGAGCTGCTTAGGCACCTTTGTGGAAGTTAATTATTCCGGTCGGCCGACTGAGCTTCGAAAATAGGAATTGACATTTAAAAATTTGGACGATTGTGGGAGAATCAGAGAAACCGATCTGGTTCCTATCGATGCTCGATACCCAACCCTAAATATAGTATTATAAATCAGAATATGAATGGAAAAAATAATTTCGAAAGTGTCCAGGAAATTGCAATAGACATAATTTTATACGTGATAAAATTAAGACGGAAAGCTAAATATTTTATGCATCTTAATATTAAAAGCGGTAACCTTATTTTTACTCTTGCGTGGCAGTTAGGAATGTTTAAATGGTACAATGTCAGTCTCTAAAATAAAAAGGTTTTCATTGGTTCTTAATTCATAATTCCTACATTTGGAACATAAAACCATAATACCAAAAGAACACTTGTGTGACGACCGGGGCGCATGGTGATGCGGGGTTTCGTTCTCCCAGGATGCAACGGACTTCGGACACAGCGTGAAGGTAAAAGAAATGATTTATTTACGAAATAACTCAGAATAAACAAAGAAAAGGGTGCTCATAGCACATAAGGTAAAAACTACAGAAGACTAGCGTGGGAGCTAGCGATTAACAGAACCTAGCGTGGAAGCTAGCAGGTATACAACAAGAACAAAAGTCGTCAACTGTTGCAAAAAGCAAACTACGAAGCAAGAACGAATGACAGGGAGGACAGGCTTAAATAATAATGTCAGTGATGACAAACAGGTGCGTGACGGGAACAAACGCTGCAGGTGAAAATAATAAGCAGCCATGGCAACAAACTCAGGTGTACAAAACAGGCACTCAAGGAGTCCAAAACTAACCAAAAACACAAGTATCTTGAAAACGTAAACAAAAAATATGATCCGGGCAGCGGATCATAACAGTACCCCCCCCTTAAGGGACAGATTCCAGATGTCCCCTGGAAAAACTAAACCCCCCCCAACTATAACAAAGTTCAAGAGTCAAGGGAGGGTGGAGGAAGGATTTGGCGGAGGGTCACCAGGTCACGTGTCCCCGAATCCACCGGGGACGAGTCAGGTGGCGGCGGCGAATGGAACGCCGCTGCCGGAGGCGAGGCGGGCGACCACGGAAAGGCCACATTCGTGGCTGCCGAGAAGGTGGGCGTGAGTGGCGCCAGAAGTTCAGCAGCCGGAGAGTTCTGCGACTATGTCTCGGGTGTCGCTGCTGTTTGCGCCATACTCTAACCTCCGAGAGCGCCGCTTGCGCAGCCAGACCACCCGAGGTCGCTGAGACGATGAGGGCGAGGAAGGTGGCGGCGCCCTGGAAAGGTCCAACGGAGATGAGGAGAGAGCAGACGTCGCTGTGGAAGCAGGAGGAGTCGTCGTCGCCGTGGAAGCAGGAGGAGTCGTCGTCGCCGTGGAAGCAGGAGGAGTCGTCGTCGCCGTGGAAGCAGGAGGAGTCGTCGTCGCCGTGGAAGCAGGAGGAGTCGTCGTCGCCGTGGAAGCAGGAAGCGTCGTCGCCGTGGAAGCAGGAAGCGTCGTCGCCGTGGAAACAGAAGGCGTCGTCGCTGTCGGCGTGGGCGGAGCCAGAGGCGGAGCAGGCGGCTCGTCTGTCGGCGTGGGCGGAGCCAGAGGCGGAGCAGGCGGCTCGTCTGTCGGCATGGGCGGAGCCAGAGGCGGACCAGGCAATGGAGTATCTGCGGGTGGTGAATGTCTCAGCTGGACTTCTGGGTTGGCCGTAGGGGGAATCATCACCTGCAGAGTGGTGAGTATACATCCCAGCTGTCTCTCCAAAGCATCAAGGCGGGCATCTTGGCGTTCCGCCATGGCGTTGACGCAATCCCCAAGAATGCCAAACTGTTCCTCCTGTTGTCCAAGTTGTGTGGACTGTTGGTGCAATGCCCTTTTTACGGGGTCGGTCTCTGCGGGGTCTCGTGTGCTTTGCAGCGCTGGAGCAGGAGGTGGAGAGGATGGAGTTTGCAGGACCACCAGGGTTGATGGTGGCGTCAGAGTGGCAGGAGTCCGGGCTGTCGTTGTCGTTGCCGTGGAAACAGGTGCTGTTGCGGAAACCAGACTTGGAGTCGGTGCTGGTGTGGGAACCAGACTTGGAGCAGGTGCTGGGCGTGACTTTGGCAGAGGTGGCCTGGCCGGGGGTTGCGGCCGCCACCGAAGGTCTGGTGGCGGAGGCCGGCATGGAGTTTTGGGCTTAGCTGGGCGCAGCTGTGCCCGCCCACTAGCAAAGCACCCAGTACTAGCCCCCCCCTCAAGAAGCGGATCCCAGACGCGTTTTGTGTAGTCTGGAACAGTCTTTAGGGGTGGGAGGGAGGAGGTGAGGAGGTGGGTAGGCTCCTCCCCCTTTGATTGTCCAAATTGTCTATTCTGCTCTTCAGTAGTGGACTGTAGGGACGACCAGGAGGGAGAAAACAGAGGAGTGGCCGGGGCTTGAGCCATAGGGAGTGGGGCCAAAATAATTGGGGGCTGAGCTTGAAAGTCAGAATGTGACTGGGACTGACTAGACTTATATTTAAAAAAAATGTCCTGATAATGCTTAATCTTAGAATTAAAGTCATTTGTAAATGGCTGACAGAAAGAATGAACCGAATGTAAAAAAAATTATTTGTCTCTGACGTCATTAGAAATAGACGAGAGCGCGTCATCAGGGGGCGTGTCGTTACGGGGCGCCAATGGGATGACATCATAGCTGCAGTCCCAGTGATTGACAGGCCAGTCGGATAACTCTTTGGAAAAGTGATCAGAATAATTACCAAATATTTGAGGAGGGGAATCCTGGGCTGCTTGTTGGTGGCTGTGTTCCAGAGGGAAGAATTGCGGGGGTGGCGCGTCTCTGTCGCGAGCTGAAGCCGTTTTGTGCGACTTCCGCCTTCGCTGACGCGTGCGAGCGGGCTGAGAGCGGACCTCCCCGGGCCAGATGGAGTCGATCGGGACCAGAACACCTCCAGGTCCCCAAATCATTTCATCTGGATTGCAGCGGAGCGTCTCTGCCTCCATCGCTCGGAGGACCATCCACGCACCTTCTTCTACCTCCGTCAAGCCCGTCGCGAGATAACTTTTTCTTGCTTGCTTCGTACTGTGACGACCGGGGCGCATGGTGATGCGGGGTTTCGTTCTCCCAGGATGCAACGGACTTCGGACACAGCGTGAAGGTAAAAGAAATGATTTATTTACGAAATAACTCGGAATAAACAAAGAAAAGGGTGATCATAGCACATAAGGTAAAAACTAAAGAAGACTAGCGTGGGAGCTAGCGATTAACAGAACCTAGCGTGGAAGCTAGCAGGTATAGAACAAGAACAAAAGTCGTCAACTGTTACAAAAAGCAAACTACGAAGCAAGAACGAATGACAGGGAGGACAGGCTTAAATAATAATGTCAGTGATGACAAACAGGTGCGTGTCGGGAACAAACGCTGCAGGTGAAAATAATAAGCAGCCATGGCAACAAACTCAGGTGTACAAAACAGGCACTCAAGGAGTCCAAAACTAACCAAAAACACAGGTATCTTGAAAACATAAACAAAAAATATGATCCGGGCAGCGGATCATAACAACTTGTTTAAAAAAACAATACCTCTAGGATTTCACAGGCCTTTTATCTATCTATTTTTTTTTTTTTTATGTTTGTGATTGTCGCAGCTTAAAATTACAAATTTTGCAGCAGCTTTTTCAGAAAGTTTCGTCAAAAGTTGCGATGCTTTTTTTTAATAACATCAGCTTGTGATTTTATGAATTTGGGATCAACGTTTGAAGTGTTCATTGTAACCTTTACCACAAAGAATGTACAGGGTTTCAACAAATTTAACTAAATATCCTTTATTTGCACACAAATGTGGGCAGAGTTTGGAAAATAAATATTGACGCGTCACTTTTTTTTTATTACTACACAGATGAACAAAGCCTCTTAAGACACCAAGTGGCAGTAAAAGCAGATCTCTCAACACATTGTCAAATTGCTATAAAAACAAACAAAATCAAAGGATCCCTTATTGCCAGCTGTCTGTTCCGTCTTCTACAAGTTGCAAACATTCTCTTTGTATGATTTTTCAATTGAAAACCTTTTGTTTATATTCCAACACGTTGCTTTTGTTGGGTAATTGTTGAGAGAGATCTACAGATGTAATTTTTGTTGTTTAATGAGAGACTTATAAGACTGCCAAGCGCCAACACATGTCCACATCTCTGTCAATGTCAAAGTAAGGACATGGGTGTGCTAAATGTTAACATAGCATATTACCTAAAATGCTTAGCGCTCTCGACGAAAACCAGAGAAGGGTCCGAGCATATGAGGATCTTGTCGTTAGACCAGTCCTTCTCAAACAAAGGGACGGGCCTACATGTGACCCTGGGGAACATGCTTTATCAGGATCATGCTGTATCATGCTTCAAACTCTAATTCAAAAAAGTTGTGCAATACAAAATGTGCTCATTGTACCCATTAATCATCATCATCACAAATTGTTTTATTAATTTTTGTTTTGTAGGTTTAACTGCTTCTGAGCTAATGTTGATGATCAATTTAGAGTTTATAAAGTAAAATTTTCGTATCAAATGGTTTAAGTCAGTAACAAAAATGTTGATAGTTTAAATCAGGACTTTTGTTTTTAATTTCAAGCAAATTGCACTTAAAATATGTTCTGTTACAGACTAAAACAATGTTAATAAAGTTATTATTTATTGTAATTTTAACTATATTTATTTTTTATTTATTTAATGTTAATAAGCCCAAAGCAGCTGAGATAGGCTCCAGCACCCCCCTCGACCTCGAACAGGACAAGCGGTAGAAAATGGATGGATGGATGGAAGGATATTGTTACGATTTTGTATGGTGCGGAACCCAAGAGGCAGGACAAGAAGTCAACGTGCAATTCAAAGTCTTTATTCCATGGAGGAATTTAACAAAAGGTGGCGAAGGAGGGAGCACACCATGGAAAAAACAACACACAAAACACACATGTACTGGTGGTCATACCAGGCACAGCGGGGCCAACCGTACAGGAGGGAGACGTCGGTGCCAACACGGGAAGGAGCGAGTCACAGGAAAAAAGCCAGCGGCGAAGAATGACGTCCGAACAGAAACGGGAGCGCTAAGCATGTGAAACCGACATCTCCCAGCTGCCACTAGTCAACCTAAATAGCCCTGCTGTAATTAGTGGCCAGTGTGCCCAGAATCAATGCCACCTGAGGATCGTCCGACTGTAGGACGAGAGAGAGAGAGAGAGGCGAGGAGAGCGAACACACCAGACAGCAGGTATTCATCACAGTACCCCCCACCTCCTTAACAAACGCCTCCTGGCAGCTTACCTGGATTTTCTGGAAAACAGTGATAGAACTCGGTGAGTAGACGTAGGTCGAGGATAAGGGACATAGCGACCCACAAGCGCTCCTCAGGACCATACCCCTCCCAGTCAACCAGTAACTGGAATTCCCTGCCCCTCCTTCTCACATCCAAGATTGACTGTGAATGCAGGGTGGTTGTCGATAAGCCTAGGAGGAGGGGGCGGCACCTCCGGAGGGCTGAGGGGACTTGAGGCTACTGGCTTGATGCGAGAGACATGGAAGACCGGGTTGCACTTGAGGGAATCCGGGAGGCGAAGCTTGACTGCACCACGGTTAATGATCCTGATGATGTGGTATGGGCCGATGAATCTGGGGGTCAGCTTCTTGGAGTCTGTAGCGAGAGGCAGGTCGCGGGTAGAGAGCCATAGTTTTTGACCCACCTGGTAGTCTGGTGCAGGCGTGCAATGACAGTTAGCATGACATTGGTTCCGTTCATAGGTTCTGATCAGCGCGGCTCTTGTGTTGTTAGACATGCTCGGCGCAGGTGGGACGACACGGAAGGGACCACGACCTCTGACTCAAGGATAAAGAATGCTGGTGACTGGTCCCCGTAAGCCGCATGGAACGGCAACAATCCTGTGGCCGAGCAAACGAGAGAATTGTGTGTGTACTAAATCCAGGCAAGTTCGGCTGACCACTTTGAGGGCTGCTGGTGGCAGACGCATTGGATGGCTGCCTCAAGGTCTTGGTTGGTGCGTTCCGTCTGCCCGTTACTCTCGGGGTGGTAGCCAGAGGACAGACATGGTGATGCACCCAGGGACCTGCAGAATGCCCCCCAGACTGACGACGAAAACTGAGGGCCCCTATTGGAGACTTTCTCCGTGGGGATGCCGTGAAGCCGGAATACGTGATCCACCAGAAGCTGGGCTGTCTCCAACGCCGATGGTAACTTGGTGAGTGCAGCAAAATGAGCCATCTTGGAGAACCGGGTTTTCTATAGTGAGGATAGTGGTGTTACAATTAGAGAGAGGCAGTCCGGTAACAAAGTCCAAGGCGATGTTTGACCATGGTCGAGCTTGGTGGGACGTTTTGTTCCGGGCGCAGACTGGACAAGCTGCCACAAATCCTTTGACATCTGCTCGTAGTGTAGGCCACCAAAATCGCTGGGCCAGAAGGAAAGTTGTGCGACTGACTCTGGGGTGACAGGCGACCTTGGAATTATGGCCCCAACATAATACGTCAGAACGCAGCCTGGGGATGACAAGCAGTCGCCCCGATGGACACCCCTCTGGGGACGCAGCAGACTTGAGGGCATCCTTGACCTGCCTTTCAATGTCCCATTGCAGGCCACCAAGGATGCAGGACTAGGGTAGTGTCTCGTCAGTGGGGCGGGAGAAGATGTGGGACAGCGCATCCGGTTTAGTGTTCTGAGAGCCCGGGCGGAAGGTGATGGTGAAGGGTTGAGTCCTAGAGCTGCACGGAGATAAGCCAGGTTCTTGTGATCTGTGTGAATGATGAATGGAAGATCAACCCCCTCCAGCCAGTGCCTCCACTCCTGAAGAGCCAGGACGACAGCCAGTAGTTCCTTGTTGCCAATGTCGTAATTACGTTCTGCAGCAGTCAGGCGACAAGAGAAGAAGGCACAGGGGTGCAGTCTCTGGTCGATGGCGGAACACTGGTAGAGGGTCGAGTTTCGTGAAAAACTTAGCAGAGTGGAGTGGAGTAAATGCCGAGTCCACAAGGGGGAGAGGATATTTATTTGTCTTTCTTTTCAATAAAGAAGAGCTACAGGTGCCGATGAGGGGCGAATAACACCCTCAGCTAAAGAATATGAAATATATTCTTCCAATGCCTTCTGCTCGTTCTTGGAAACATTGTAAAGACGGGAGGAGGGTAATGGGGAACCCGATAAGAGGTTAATGCCACAATCATATGGTCGATGAGGGGGAAGCGACAACGCCTTATCCTTACTAAACACCATCTTTAAATCATGGTACTCTACTGGTACCATATTGAGGTCAATGATATCAGCTGGTGGTGTGCGGTTAACAGTGTGAGGGTGAGCAGCGGCGCGAATACACTGTGTGTGACATGTAACACTCCAGTTAAGAATCGTAGAACGTGACCAATCGATGTGAGGGTTATGTTTTAGCAGCCAGGTTAACCCAAGTACGACAGGAGCAGTGCGAGAAGGTAATATTAAAAAAAACTTAGTGACTCATGATGATTGCCAGATAGCCGAAGACCTAGTGGCGACTCGAACTCCTCCTCCATCAACGGCTTGTCGATGATCACGGCTAGCTCCAGCATGGTTGGGAGAACCAGCGGAATCATCTTCTTGCGGATATCGTCTGCAAGTCCAAGATAAAAAGCATCCAGGAGGGTGGAGGAGTTCCAATCGCTCTCGGCCGCTCTTGTGCGAAACTCAATATCGTAATCAGAGACTCTACACCGGCCGCTGCTTCCCTGCCTGGAGGGTGTCGCTGAAAAATCTGGAGCAGCGCTTTGGAGAACGCCTGAAAAGACGAGCCGTAGCCCATGCTCCTGCTCGCCGCAACAGGTGAGATATGACAAACGCCACCTTGGCCCGCTCTGTTGCAAAAGTCGCAGCTTGCAGCTCGAAGGGGATCTCTCACTGCGTGAGGAACTGCTGGATGTCATTGGTATCCCCCGAGAACCTCTCCGGTCAGGATAGCTCGGAGTAGCTGGCTGGCGCTGCTGAAGCCTGGACCGGCTCCAGAACAGAAGTGGCGAGGAATCAGCCCCAGGTGTGGGCTGGGTGCGAGCAAGCAGAGTGTTGAGGTGGGAGGTCTGGCTTTCCATCATGGCATCCTGTCACTCTGCAAGACCTCGTAACCCATGCCATGTTTTTTAGCTACTCCTCCTTGCTGCGGTTCCATCCTTCTGGTCGGTTCCAACTGTTACGATTTCGTATGGTGCGGAACCTAAGATGCAGGACAAGAGGCCATCGTGCAATTCAAAGTCTTTATTCCAAGGAGGAATTTAACAAAAGGCGATGGTGGCGAAGGAGGGGGCACACCATGGAAAAAACAACACACAAAACACACATGTACTGGTGGTCATACCGGGCACAGCGGGGCCAACCGTACAGGAGGGAGACGTCGGTGCCAACGCGGGAAGGAGCGAGTCACAGGAAAAAAGCCAGCGGCGAAGAATGACGTCTGAACAGGAACGGGAGGGTTAGGTATGTGGAACCGACGCCTCCAAGCTGCCACTAATCAGCTTAAATAGCCCTGCTGTAATTAGTGGCCGGTGTGCCCAGAATCAATGCCACCTGAGGATCGTCCGACTGTAGGACAAGAGAGAGAGAGAGGCGAGGAGAGCGAACACACCAGACAGTAGGTAATTATCACAGATATAATGTTATGCAGATGTGTACTTATAACAATTGTATAGACAACTAATACCATTTAAAGCAGCGGGGAAGTGTAGGTGGGTGTGGGGAGGGATGCGAAATGTTTTCCTAGTGGGGGCGTAACAGAAAATAACTGAGAACCACTGCGTTACAGCAATAAAGACTTCAGATATTGTTACAAATTTGATTTGGCGAAAATGACCATGATTTTCCCCTATGTGTGGTAAAGTTGCAGTGATTGGACAAAGTTGTGAGGCTGCACATTATTTTAATAAGATTGGTTGAATTTGCGTGAATTTATAGGGTTTGGTCATTCTAAAAATCTAAAAAAATTTCAATAGATTTAAACAAGGGATGTGCCGATCGATCGAATATCTATCAGTATCAGATGATTTCTGTGAACAGCACAAAATTTAAGTTATTATAACAAGTTTAGCTGCACCAACTTTGCAAAAGTTAATTATATATATAAAAAAAAAAAAAGAGTATGAGTTTGGGTAGTTGTAATGATTAACATAGGGATGGTAAATGTATCTTGCAGAGAGCAGGCTTTCACTTCATGCCTTCTACTTGGAGCACATGAGTCTGTCAAAATGAAATTTGACAACATACTCTCAGAAATCGATGGCTTTGGAAAATTCCAAATCAGGTTAGTCCTGATTCAGGTCCTGTCTCGGATCACTTTGCCGTGTCACTTCCTGCTGAATAACTTCATGGCAGAGATTCCCTCTCACCGCTGCAATATCAGCGCTCTGGATAATGAAAGCATCTCTCTGAATTTAACACTGGAACAGAAGCTGGCGGTTAGTATTCCACTCGAGGAAGATGGGACACTGAGTTCCTGTCTGATGTTTTCACATCCACACCTGTTGAACAGCAGTAGGGATGCAGTACTTGTTGAGTGTCAGAATGGATGGGTGTACAACGACAGTGATTTTAAATCGACACTGGCAACTGAGGTAAGTTATTTTTACTATTTATGAATGTACAGTATTTTCAAAATGCATTCTAATATACCACTTTCCCGGAACTTTTATTACCAGCAGAAACTTAGTTACCCAGCTGACCATACAAATGGTGCGCTATTGTACTGATTACCGTTAAAGCATGTAAATACTGGATATTTGATGGTATTTACCTTTGTTCCACTCGTCATATATTAAAATATTCTTATATTACACCGTTTTTATCGTGTCAACTTTTTATTGGTTCACAGTGGGATCTTGTGTGCAGCCGGAAAAGCATGAACAAGGCAACAGCCACCATATTCTTCATTGGCGTTATGTGTGGAGCCCCTTTGTTTGGATTTCTTAGTGACAGGTAGAAAAACAAAATCATGATTTTTGGGAACAATAGTATACAAACAGTAGTGGTTCACATCCAAATTGCAGTTCTTATTGATTCCAATTCAAAATCGATTCCTAATTTACAAAAATCAACAACAATGAATTTAATAATTAATTTTTAAAATGAGGTTTATAGGCTGCACATATATGTCATATGTCAGCAACCAAGAGGAGCTTTTGTAACCTGTAACCTGTTTTGAAAAGACTTTTGTGCAAGTGGTGCACAGTGACTGTTGGCGTGATCACATGATACACAGGAGGCATGCAAAGTGCAAGAAGGAGGTCTCTTTATTAGAGCGCACCAGTACATTACCCTCCACCGGACTATAAGCCGCAGATACACATGGTGAAATGAGTTATGTACACAGGAAGATTTTGTAAATGTTTATTTACATACCTTAATTGTTTCCAAACGGTGCCTTTAACACGGCAGTAAAACAACCGATCAAACAAAATAGAAGTTATCGTCATGGACCCACTAGCTGCGGAAGCTAGCTCTCAATCAGCTAAACAGACTCAATAACTCCACGGTGACGTTTTGGTGTATTTATGAAACTGAAACAATACAAAAAGAATACCATTGTAAGTTAATAATACGTATTCACTCACTCACTCACTCACTCATCCCATAGCCTAGGAGGCCGTAGGGGTGTCATGGTGGATGCTTGGGCAGTCAGGGATCTCCAGCGCTCACGATCTTCTGCTGTTTGTAGCAGGGTTTGGAAGCTGCAGCCAGTCCATTCTTTGATGTTGTCCATCCAGGCCTTTCTCTGCCTGCCTCGTCTCTGCTTCCCCTCTACTGTTCCCTGCAGGATGGTCTGAAACAGGGAGGTGTGCCTTGTGACATAACCAAACCAGGTCAGCTTGCGACGTTTAACTGTTGAGAGTAAAGGTTCCTGTTTGCCAGCATGGGTGGTAACTAGCTGTCTAACATAATCATTTGTCCGGTGTTCACTGTATGATATATGTAGCATTCTTCTGTAAGACTTGCTTTCAAAGGACTGTATACTGCGCTCAGTGTCCGCTGTGAGCATCCAGCTCTCACAACCATAGAGTAGGATGGAAAGAACAAGTGACTTGTAGAGTCTGACCTTCACCTGGAAGCTGATAGTATTGCTTTTCCAGATACTGGTCAGTCTTGTCATGGCTGATGTTGCTATGCCGATTCTTGCTCTGATATCTTTTGTGGAGCTGCCATCTTCACTCACAAAGGACCCGAGGTATTTAAAGTCCTTTACTTCCTCCAGGGTTTGTCCATTCAATGTAATGTTCGGTGGTGGTAAGTGATTGTGACTGTTGACCAGGATCTTGCTCTTCTCTGCACTTATCTCCGTTCCATAAGCTCTCGCCGCCTCCTCCAGTCTGGTGGTCAGTTCCTGGAGTTCAGCCTCACTTTTTCCCATAAGGTCGATGTCATCCGCGAAGCGAAGGTTGGAGACGGGTCTTCCTCCGATGGTAACGGAGGTGTGGAATTCTTGGAGTGCTTTTTCCATGATGTTCTCCAGGAAGACATTAAATAGGACAGGGGAGAGGAGACAGCCTTGGCGGACACCAATAGATGTTTTAAAAGGTTCTCCTATGCTGTTGTTGATGAGAACTGCACTGCTTGAGTCTGTATAAAGTGCTTGGAAGACCTGTATTAGATTATTGTCAAAGTTGTAATTTCTTAAACTTAAACTTTGACAACTTTGACAATAATACGTATTAGCTAATGCTAAAAATCCTAGCTTCAATACCTTTAAGATAGTGCATACAAATATGCATGAAAACACTCCAACACGATGGAACTAAATAGAATTAATCAACAATGTGGAACTGGTGTGCGGAGATTCGAGGTGCTGTAAAACACAGAGACTAAACAGGAAATACTGCCAAAACAAGATCACCAGGACAGGAAATGATACCAAACACAGGATAATAGGGATCAACAGAATAATGATTATGCCAAATAATTTATTGCGGGAATCGGTTTGAATCACGAATCGATTCGGAATTGAATCTTCACCTGAATCATCCCCCCTAGAATCCAATCGTGAGTTGTAAGATTCACATTTCTAATGAACACTTCTGCTTCTTATTTTACTCATTAGGTTTGGCCGGCGGCGGATGCTCTTGGTGTCATATCTCTCCTCAATGACATTTGCAGGGCTGAGTGCATTCTCCACTTCCTATATAATGTTTGTGATCATGCGCTTTTTTACCGGGATGTCACTAGCTGCAATAAGTATCATCTCTATTGTTCTAAGTATGTAAACTCAATGCACTGCCAACTAACAACAATTTCAGAATGGGGATTTAAATGGATGTTTTCTGTGCTGACAGATATCGAATGGTTTGGCACGGAACAAAGGACCCTATTTGGAATCATTTTCAGCCTTGATTGGACAGTGGGGACCTGGATTTTGGTTGGAATCGCATACTTAGTAAATGAATGGAGACCCCTCATTCTGGCCGTGACTTCGCCACTGTTATTGGCCCTGGTTGCTTGGAGGTAAGGTTGCGCAATATTGACGATAAATGATCATATTTTTCAGACTTTTAATATTATTGTCATATCGCGATAATGCATTTTGATGACATATTCAACCCGTGTCCCGCAGATTTGACAGCCATAAATAAACGACAACGTCAAGGCAATATAAAATCCTTGCTAGCAAAATAGGAGCTAATGTGCCACCACAGAGCGAGTCACTGGAGGACGAGGACTAGTTAAAAATCCTACACTACACACGGTTGGAGGATACAATAATCTATGCTAAGCACTAAGCTAGAGCTCTTAGTTGTAAACAGCGGTGGGTGGATCAATACAAATATCGATAGTAATGATACCGTATAATATCAGTTAGGGATGTTCCAATCAGGAATTAATGCTGCCGATTCCGATCACGCATGAGTGAGATCAGCCAATGCCAATCACATGTATTAACTGTACATTTTATAAATGTATTTATGGTGAGTCCTATTCATAGTGTAACAATATCAACACAGTATTTAAACTAGTTGATTATTCTCTTTTATCACATACCATTGTTTAAGCAAAACAAAGTCAATAGTACACAATAACTAAACTAAATTTCTTTCTTCAAAGTCCTCTTGTGTCCAGGGAAATAACGTCTTGATTTGAAACATTAACAAAAACAATTAAAAAAAAGTATTTTGAAAAAAAAAGATCGATCCAATCATTGGTGTCAACACCTCCAATTTATGGATTGATCCACCCTCCTCTTACAGGTACGTGTTGAATACTGACCGTGATAATTCTGACACACCAACAGGTACATGTTAACGTATTTTTGCAGACTATAAACTGCTACTTTTTTCCCAAGCTTTGAACCCAGCGACTTATACAGAGGTGCGGCTAATCTATGGATTTTTCTTCGCTAACGGCTAAACTATAGAATGGATTAAGCAAAGAAATCAAACAATGCACTAAAATGATCTGTTTTAAGAAACTGTTCAAACTCAAAGTGTTTAAAAAGTCCAAGAAAGAAGAATCCTGATGAACACCTTGAACCTTATTAAAAAAGGAGAAATTGTATTCATCTTATGAAGGATGAATAAAAACATCTATGTTTTTTCTGTTTTGTTTGATCAGCTGTTTTACTGCCATGTTACAGGCACCGTTTGGAAACAATTAAGGTGTGTAAATATGCATTTACAAAATCGTTTTATGTAAATCTCTCATTTCACCTCCTGTATATATCTGCGGCTTATAGTCCGGTGCGGCTTATATATGAAAACATCTCTTTTTTCTTCTATGATTTAGTGGGTGCGGCTTATATACTGGTGCAGTTTACAGTACGGAATATGTGGTATCCTCCCTCTAACTTTTATTAATATACTTGTTGATTTCCTTTTAATAACTGCCTACTTTCTGCTGCAACATGGTTTAGTGACGTGTGGTGACCTTTACACCAGGTGAGGCTTAAATGCCTTCGGAGATTTTTATGGTAAATTAATATGTTCTAATCATTGATAATACAGGTTACACATTAAAATAAGAAAAAGAAGAGAGTAAATCACGTTAAATAAAACATTATGATAATGATATTATGATAATATAAATGGGACCAAAAAGTATTTAATAATGTTGTGATTAAAGACTTTTTGGTCCCATTTGCTTAAATAAAATAAATAAAATACTTGGAGTGTTTCTTACCTTTCTGTATTTGTATCTGAAGCAGAACTATAGCTCCTCCATGAAAACGTATTTTATATGATCTCATTTGTTTTGTCCAGTTTAAAGAAGTATTGGAGCTTTGATATATAGCCCTACAAAATGTATTTAATTTAATTTCATTCAAAGCAGTACAACGACGTTTTTGCATCTGACAAAAAATTCAAGCGCTGGCTTTGGGTATTACAAATGTGCCACGTTTGATATAAACAAAGTTCTTTGAAATAAAAAGCTGGCTTGCTTGCTGGTTCAACATTGTATGTTACCATGAATTGATTAACGTGGACCCCGACTTAAACAAGTTAAAAAACTTATTCGGGTGTTACCATATAGTGGTCAATTGTACGAAATATGTACTGTACTGTGCAATCTACTAATAAAAGTCTCAATCAATCAATCAATCAGAGACATGCATCTGCTAACTCACTATCGCCCCCACTTCTCCCACTCTGGCGAGTCAGAGTACTGCTTACTAATGCCATATGCAGTACTTTGGTATTGGAGGACCTGAGCCTCCAGCTTCTCTTTTCTCTAATTTAGAATCTGATTTTGTAATAAAAGTAAATAAGTTTAATATTTAGTTGATATTTTTTCACCTCCATCCTGTGTTTTGTCTTATCATAATCGTGATTTTAAAAGTGCATTACTCAATAATCGTAAAACATTTGAAGTGTCACCATTGGTATGACCAATACTGCCTTTGTAACTACCGGTACTTGGTATTGGATCGAAACTGAAAAGTTGTAGTATCACCAAAAACTAATGTAAAGTTTCCAAACAACAGAAGAATACGTGTTTATTACATATTAACAAAAGTAGGGCTGCAACAATTAATTGATTAAATCGATTAAAATCGATTATAAAAATAGTTGGCGATTAATTTAGTCATCGATTCGTTGGATCTATGCTATGCGCAGAGGCAATTTTTTTTTTTTTATTCTTTTTTTTTTTTTTTTTTTTTTTTTATAAACCTTTATTTATAAACTACAACATGTACAAATAGCTGATAAACAATAATCAAAATAAGTATGGTGCCAGTATGCTGGGTTTTTTTTCAATAAAATACTTGAAAGGATAGAAATGTAGTTTGTCTCTTTTATCCGATTATTAATCGATTAATCGAAGTAATAATCGATAGATTAATCGATTATCAAATTAATCGTTAGTTCCAGCCCTAAACAAAAGTGTAGATAGTACCATGTTACAACAAAAAGTAACTAGATATTAACAGTAAATTAGCAAGAACATTAATAGTCAGCAGTCAAATTAGGGGCCTCTTTAACCCGTTTTGAAATGCTTATATTATCACCTGTATGCCAAATAATATATTGTGATACATATCATTATCACAGGAGGCTGCAATATATATCGCAATAAAGATTTTAAGCCATATCGCCCATCCCTACTTAGAGGTATTTAAGGGTTGTAGCTTCCACCTTGCACCTATATACTTAAAAAACAACACCATTGTATGTGTCCTCAGGTGGCTTCCAGAGTCGGCCCGGTGGCTCATGGCTAACGGGAAGGCAGATGCTGCCTATTATTACATCAAACAATGTGCAGAAATGAACAACAGATCCATGTGCATGGCCACCATCACTCCAAAGGTACATTTTGCTATGTAATTGAAATAGATTTAGTAAAGAAGTGCCCGTAAAGACAGAGTCTTTGTTTTGCAGACTTTACTGGAGACAGTAGAGGATAAAACAGAGGCCAGGAAGTACACCTTTATTGATCTTTTCAGAACATCGAGCATGAGGAAAATGGCCATCTGTTCAGGGATCGTATGGTGAGTCTCATTCTTGAAGATTGTTTGATTGTTTGTTTGGACAATGATCTTCTCATTGCTTTCTTTTTGAGCAATTCATTGATTAAACGGGTCTATCGGAATACTGACAGTACTGTATGACCGGAGCTCAAAGGTTATTTCCTTGTTAAGTATTGACTGTAAGTTTTGCTTTTCTGTGTGCTTGGAATCCCAAATGAGATATTATGGGTTAAATAGTCAGCGTTATAGCAGAGCTTATTTGGATATCTGAACTTTGGATATAGCCTGGATTTTCCATGTCTTGGACCAATAACAGTCTGACTTACACACTTATTTTAATAGTTGTGCTAAATATTTCAGTCCCTCTTGGATTTTGCGGGTTATTTTGTGATTGTTGCGTCCTAAAATGCCTGAATTTGCGGTTGCTTTTTCAGAATGTTGCAGCAAAAGTTGCAATATTTTATGCCCTATTTATTTCTGAATAACATTAAATCAAGTTGGGATTTTATGGATTTGTCATTAATGACGATAGATGATAGACAATGTGCAACTTATTGTCTTGTAATTAATGTAAATCAGAGCTATTCAAACTTTTGTATTTTTTGTATTTAGTGTATTTGATTCTGCAACTAGTGTTTGGATCCCACAAGACGCAATATCTGAAGAGCATGGAAAAAAGCATTTCACTGTGGTGTACTCTGCATGTGATGAATAAAACTTGAAACTTGAACTTGAAAATAACCAGAAATCTCATTTAAAAACATACAACATATACAACACAATAAATATGTCAATAATGAATAAACATTAACAATGTTGCTGAGATAGGCTCCAGCACCACCCGCGACCCCAAAAGGGACAAGTGGTAGAAAATGGATGGATGGAATGTTCTGGACCAAAAATCAGACCAAAAATAACTGCAAAAGTATGCTTCATTCACTAACCGTGTTACAAAAGAGGTAATTTACAATAATACATAATGTTGGATATAGAGAACATACAAATCCTTTCTTATTGAATCAAAAATATTGACATTTAATGATTTAGAGAAAAAAATCAGTTTTTAAACATTTGTATGCACGCACAACACTTAATACCTTTAGCATATCATGGAATAGATGAAGCAAAACGTCAAACAATGTTCTAATATGATCCACATTAACAAACTGTTCAAAGTACTAAGATGAAGAATCCTGATAATCATCAATCACATCCATCCATTTTCTACCGCTTATCCCTTTCGGGGTCGCGGGGGGTGCTGGAGCCTATCTCAGGTACATATTGAACTTTATTCAAAAAAGAATAAATTACATATACAAATGGATTTTCCTCTCATAATGTAAACTATAAGTTACTTAACTATTTATTTCTGAGAACTTTATTTATTGTTTATTTATATATCAAAATAAGTACCGTATTTTTCGGAGTATAAGTCGCACCTGCTGAAAATGCTTAATAAAAAAGGAAAAAAAACACTTCCGGTTTGGGCAAGATGGAGTAGACACGTGTTGAGTCTCCCTCCCACAACTTTTTACATTGCCACTCTTTTAAAACTCCACAAACTACGCCAGCGAGTCGGCGAGCGGGTGATTATATTACTCCGGAGTTGCAACCGGCAAGAAATGCCAACTCACTCGACGAAGCGGAGCGCCAGAGATACCGGTGCCGGACCTAGCTCCTCCGACGGGGGTGCCGGCGAAGTCAACATGTCGGCTATAGCTAGTCTTCTGGAAGAGCACCGCCAGGCCCTCTCAGCGGACTTCAGGACAGCAATTTCTACACTCGAGACAAAGATTGATAAGGTACACCAGTGCCGGCCCAAGCCTCCATGGGGCCCTAAGCAAAATTTGATTTTGGGGCCCTCTATTTCTGCCAATAATATTGATTGTTGATCATTCACACACCTACTATAAACTCATTGCCGCTCTGGCAGTGTTGTTTACATTATCCTATTGTCAGCCTGCCATGTCTTTACAAATGACATGTCATTTATAAAGATATGGGGGTGGCCCAGTTAAGAACATAAATAATACCAATGAATGAACGAATGAAGTCCAGAGTGCCACATATGGTTCCTAATCTTAAAATGTAGAAAACATTCAGCTACAAGAGTGGCCTGGGGTTGAACAGTCCAAGTGATAAAGCTTTGTATTTACAGTAAAAGTGTCATCTTGTCTCATCAGTCTTGTACATATTAGTCTTTAATTACTAGTTTATATTTTTAGTTAATTGTTCATATTTAATGTTTACTTTGTACAAAGAGAGCGCAGTCTACTGAAGTTAAATTCATCAATAGTTTTCCCCTTTGAAAGACGCAAGGCAAATTCCTTCCATTTCACCATGTTGCTACAATGATCTTCACTGTTTTCATGCTGTTTCAGCAGTGCACCTATGTTGACCCAATCCCGCTGTCCCTCGGCTGCCAGTTTTAAGGACTTTTTGGAAAATAATTTGCAGCAAAAGCAATAGACTGCATCTTTACTTCTTGAATAAGTCAGCCAGCTACGCTTGACTTTTTCCCCATTGACTAGCTGTCTGTAGGTATAATGATAATGAAAACTTCGGCCATCATGCCGTTTGGGGAATGAAAAGTTCTCCTTAATAGACAGTGGTCCTCTGATCACCTGCTCAGTCCTGTCTGAATCTGAGAGGAAAGATATGGCGTCACATTAGTGCCAAAAATCCGAACGCATAAAAACTGTTATCGCGCGCTGATTCTCCACTTCGTGCGCGCGCGCGACACCCTTTTGCGCGCGCGCGACACCCTTTTGCTCGCGCGCGGTGCCTTTCTGCGCGCGCGCCGTCTCGGTCTGTGCGCTCTCTGTGTACTCCTGGCATCTCTCCTCGCGCTGTCATGTTTCTTTTTGGCACTTTGGGGGCGGGTATGCTTAGACGGCCCCTCCTTTCTGATTGGCACTGAGCATTTTTCATATGACCAATGATTCTCCAGCGTAGCAACGTTGTAGCCATCTTACCTCGGACATCTAGCCTCAATCATTACATTGATGTCAATGGTACATGTACTAATTAAATTACCATAACTTGCTCGATTTTCGACCAATTTTCAAACGGTTTGCCTTGTTACAAATCTTATTACATGTAGATATGAACAGGGGCGCCGCTAGGGATTTTGGGCCCCATGTAAAAAATCTTTACAGGGCCCCCAACACAGTGTCATTATTTTTTCTGTATTATAATTTCATCATCATTAGGGGCCTCTCTGGGCCCCCCTCCATCATGGGCCCCTAGAATCCGTCTCCTTTACCCCCCCCCTTTTCGGTGCCCCTGGATATGACATAGGATGCTGTACCTGTTGAAATTACCTCTTTCGCTATAAAAAAAAAAGACTTAATTGTGCAACATAGTTGTGTAGGGTCAGTGTTAGTCAGTTCTCTGATTATTTTAAACTGTTTCAGAATACATTACTAAAAGGCTATTTTTAACATTTTAAAAACAAAATTCAAAGATTATTTCATTAATTTTATGGCTGAATCAAAAGAAATTCCATAAATTAGAAAACAAATGTTCAAGAAGAAGTGAAAACTTTGCGCCTATAACAATCTTGATACATATTGACAATGACCCGCCCTGCTATACTTCTGATTGGCTCTGAGCATTTTTCGCCTGACCAATCAGAAAGAAGTGCCAAAACGAAACATGCCAGCGCACAGACCGAGACGGCGCGCGCGCAAAAAGGCACCACGCGCGCGCAAAAGGGTGTCGCGCGCGCGCATGAAGTGGAGAATCAGCGCGCGATAACAGTTTTTATGCGCTCGGATTTTTGGCACTAATGTGACGCACTGACGCCATAGCAGGCGGCAAACGTCACAGGTGCAGCAGAGGCAGCTTTACATTTAAAGAGAGGCAGGAAGAATCACTAGGCCTAGATCAGCAGCAGCAATCTGTTGACCTAAAATTGTGTTTTTGTACAATAATATATCTTTGATAATTTAGAAATCATCAGTCAGACTCGTACATACAAAAAATAAAAAATTAGAATTTTTTTGTTAATTGCTTTTGGGGGCCCCCTAGTGGCCGCGGGGCCCTAAGCAAGCGCTTAGTACGCTTATGCCTTGGGCCGGCTCTGAGGTACACACCAAGGTGTCTGAACATTCTCAGAAAATTACTGCACTCGAGGAAAATGCTACTTTGCAAGACGAACGCCTGCTAGCATTGGAAGCAACATGTGCTAAGCTAACGGAGATCGAAGCTAAGCTACGGGCTAAAGTTATCGACCTCGAATCCCGGAGTCGGCAAAATAACATCCGAGTGGTCGGCATACCAGAGTCCGTGGAAGGGCCACGTCCAACTACCTTTTTTGCGGAGCTACTGACGGAGATTTTTGACGAGGATTTCTTTGAATCACCGCCGGAGTGCGACCGGGCCCATCGGACACTCGCTAGCAAGCCGAAGCCAGACCAGAGACCGAGGCCCGTTCTGATACGGCTGCACAAGTACCAGGTGAAGGAGAGAATTATCCGCGAGGCCAGGGCCAGGAGAGGCAAGCTACAATACCGAGGGAACCCCGTCGCCATCTACGAGGACTACGCGCCTGAAGTGGTGGAACAACGCCAAAAATACCGCGATGTGATGTCGGAGCTCTACCAAATCGGCCAACGACCAGCATTATTGTTCCCGGCCAAGCTTGTCATAGTAACGAAGGATGGTGGTAAGAAGAGATTCGGATCGGTTATAGAGGCCAAGGACTTCTTGACATCAATCCGCACGCAAGATACCTGATGGGTTTGGACGACTATTTACCCCTACAAAACGGCTGGACTTGACAACAATTTGCACCTTGACTGTGCAGCCCCTGGAATAAAAACTGTAAGTTCAACTTTTCTAGAGGCCTGATTTATGACAACTTTGCACTCATTGTGGACACTGTGGGCCTTCGTTTGTTTTGCTGTTCTAAGCCCTAACCACCACTTTACATGTGTGCTCATAATAGGAAGCAATGTTTGAGTGTTGCAATTTACACACTGGCTAACACATAATTTTCCAACATGGATGGTCGTGACGTAACACATTTTGATTATGCATCCTAATTTTTTTTTAATTTGATCTAGTCATTCGTATGTACGTTATGAGGCACTCCTTGGTCCAAAATACATCACTAAAGCTATTGGTGCACTGTACATTTTGGTGTTGAGCCAACGCTGTTTATGTGCCTTGTTTGTTTATTTCAACTTAATATTTCCTATTTTACTATACACTCAGGTTGGGATACACCTCGCGAATGTAGGCTCACTTTAAATTCTTATTTCGCTTTATGGAGTCATTACTGTTACTGTAAGGGAGGAGACTCCGGGAGTTAGCATTAGTCAAGTTAGGCTAAGTAAGAGCGAGAGAGCTCAGATAAGGTTCTTATTTAGGGTGGGTAGTAAGGGTAATTGCATTCTAATTTGTTGGGGTTTGTTGAAATGTGTCTTTCTGTCATTACTAGTTTTTATTTAGTTTTATTTTTTTATTATTCTTTCTTTTTTTCTTACCTGGGTGTTTTGTACCACTTTGTTATTTTTATTTTTTGCTGCTATACCTTCCCTCTCTCCCTCCCGTCCCTCCCCGTGGGGTCTAAGGCGTGTCATACAGATTTACTGTTGGGGTCTGGTAGATGGCGGATGCTGGTAGGATGACGAGTGGCGGAGTGCGTATCATCTCTTGGAACACCAAAGGCATGAACAACGCTGTCAAAATTGGTAAGGTTTTAACTCGGCTGCAGCATCTTAAAGGGGACATTATATTTCTGCAAGAAACACACCTGAAGACATCAGAAAATCGCCGTATTAAGAGGTCTTGGATGAGCCATTTATTCCATTCCAAATTTTCTGCTAGGGCTAGGGGTTCGGCCATAATTATCCATAAGCGTGTTATGTTTGAGCCAGCAGACGTTATAGAAGATAAAGAGGGTCGCTATGTTGTGGTTTCGGGCACGTTACAGAATACACGGGTAATTTTAGTCTCTGTGTATGCACCTAACTGGGATGACGACAATTTTTTCACAAGACTTTTTGCTAGGATCCCCAACGTTGACAGCCACCGCATAATCGTAGGCGGGGATTTTAACTTAGTCCAGGATGCGATTCTTGATCGATCCTCCCATACCCGAAATACACTATCCAAAGCAGCAGAGGCTGTGTCAACTTATGCAAACCAAGTGGGACTTTCGGATCCCTGGAGATTCAGGAACCTACATGGGAAGGCATTTTCATTTTTCTCGCACGTTCACCATTCGTTTTCCCGTATTGATTTCTTTTTAATAGATAACAATCTCTTACATTGTATTAATGCATGCGACTACCACCCAATAGCCATCTCTGACCACGCGCCAATCTCAGTCGACATTAAATTTCCGCAAGGTGTAACCGGACGCACAATGTGGAGGTTCAGCTCACACTTGCTCTCAGACATTAAGTTCAAAGATTTTGTTGAAACAGAAATTCGTACCTATATTGAGTTTAATGACACCCCTGACATCGGAAATAGCACTTTGTGGGAAGCACTTAAGGCTACTATTCGAGGACAGGTGATATCTTATATTTCCAGGATGAGGAGGACTGAGAGGGCTAGGTTGACGGAAATTGCTAAAGAACTCCTCGACCTCGACAATGTATACGCTGTTTGTCCATCTCCAACCCTGTATAAAAAACGTATTCTGCTACATTCAGAACATGACCTGCTTATGACGCACATAGTAGAGAGACAACTGCGACAATCCAAACAATGCTTCTATGAACACGGAGACAAGGCCGGCCGACTTTTAGCTCAACGGGCCAGGGCTGCTTGCGCATCGCGGTCGATTCCCAAAATTAAACTACCCGATGGCAGTTATACTTCCGATCCAGTGGATATTAATAGGTGTTTTTCCGAATTTTACACTAAATTATACACTTCTGAATGCTCTCCTGTCTCCGCGATTTGCCCCAACCCCCTCGATTCATTAACATATCCTTCCATTGATATAAACATTGCCAAGGAGCTGGGTAGACCTATCTCCTCGTCAGAGATATAGGAGGCAATCCGATCTATGCAAAATGGAAAGTCGCCCGGCCCTGATGGCTTCACAGTTGAATTTTACAAGGCTTACTCATTACTGTTATCCCCCATTTTAGCAAGAATGTTTAATGATTCATTCAGCGCCGGCCGCTTACCAAGGACCTTGTCAGAGGCTTCCATTTCACTACTTTTTAAGAAAGACAGGGACGCTACCTCTTGTGGTAGCTACAGACCGATCTCACTTTTGAACGTGGACTGCAAGATTCTGGCGAAAGCTCTCTCTATACGTCTTCAAGCCGTGATGCCTTCAATAATTTCAGCTGATCAGACAGGTTTCACGCTGGGGAGGCACCCATTCTTCAATACCAGAAGATTGTTGAATATAGTTCTCTCTCCACCATCTGATACTCCGGAGGTTGTGGTGGCGCTGGATGCGGAGAAGGCGTTCGATAGGGTGGAGTGGGGCTACTTATTTTTTATTATGGAGAAATTTGGTTTTGATTCTAAATTTATTTCTTGGGTTAGAGTCTTGTACGAGACTCCTCTTGCCTCCGTACATACTAACGGCATCCGTTCAGCGTACTTCCCTCTCCAGCGTGGGACCCGGCAGGGTTGTCCACTTTCACCCTTGCTGTTTAATATAGCCATTGAACCGCTTGCTATTTGGCTTAAGAATTGGGAGGAATTTAAGGGTATCACTCGTTTCGGTCGGGTTCATAAGCTCTCCCTATATGCCGACGATCTTCTGTTGTTCGTTTCAGACCCCTCATCCTCGCTTCCCCATATACTATCGATTCTGGATCAGTTCGGTCGTTTGTCAGGGTACAAACTGAATATTCAGAAAAGCGAACTATTTTTTGTGAATAACTTGGCAAGGTCACTCCCACGCTCACAATTCCCCTTTAAGATCTCAGAGGAAGGATTTAAATATCTGGGTGTGTTCGTATCGAATTCTCCCACAGAGCTGTTCCGTAAAAACTTTCAGGCACTGTTGGACAAATGTAAATCGGACTTGTCCAGGTGGGCTGCCTTCCCCCTATCCCTAGTTGGCCGCATTAACCTCATAAAAATGATTTTACTTCCGAAATTTTTATATCTCTTTCAGCACATCCCTATATGTCTCAACAAAGCATTTTTTGTTGGCCTTGATCAACAACTTCTTGCTTTCATTTGGCAAAACAGGCCAGCCCGCCTTGGGAAAGCTACTCTACAGCTCCCTATGGCGGAGGGTGGTCTAGCACTTCCAAACTTTAGAAATTATTTCTGGGCCTGCAATATTAATAAACTTCTGTACTGGGTCCATTGCGACTCCCCAGCCGCCTGTCCACCTTGGGCTCACATAGAGAAGGCATCGTCTAATGGTTCCTTACACGCGGTGATTTGCTCACAGCTACCATTATGTTCATTGGGGACCTCCCTAAACCCAGTTGTTAAAAATACCATAAAAATTTGGACTCAATTTAGGAAACATCACAGCTTGCACAAGGCTTCCAGCAGTGCTCCGATTTTGAACAATCCCGCCTTTCTCCCTGCCTGCTCTGATTCTGCATTTCGCACTTGGTCGACTAACGGACTTAAAATTCTCAATGACCTGTACCACGATGGAGTGTTCTCTTCCTTCGCTTCTCTGTCAACAAGATACAATCTGCCTAATAGTCATTTCTTTCGATACCTCCAAGCAAGGCATTTTATTAAAAAACAATTTCCTCATTTTCCCAACCGCCCCCCAGAAGCAGAAATTGACCGGTTTCTCTCCTTTGACTCTGACCAACGACGTTTGATATCTGTCATGTATAATGAAATCGGCCTTCTGAATCCACTTAATACTTCACCTGTCAGAGAATCATGGGAGCAAGACCTTGGAGCACCTATACCTGATGGGAGGTGGAGAGAGGCTTTGAGGCTGGTACATTCATCGTCCATATGCGCTAGGCATGGCCTTATACAATGTAAGGTATTACATAAAGCACATTTCACCAATGCTAGACTGGCTAAAATATACCCCAACCATAGCGACACTTGTAACCGCTGTAGACAATCCCCAGCTGACCATTTGCATATGTTCTGGACGTGCCCAAAACTCTCAAGTTTTTGGTCGGCTATTTTTGACACTGTTGGGCAGGCCCTCGATAGGACAATAACACCCAGCCCGCTGACCGCCCTTTTTGGCGTTCCCCAGGTGGACGGTTTATCTGCAACCGCTCGTCGTGTCATTGCGTTAACGACTCTGCTGGCTAGGCGTACAATTCTTTTTAAATGGAAGCTTGCGTCTCCGCCGAGCCATAACAGTTGGATACAAGATGTCTTGCGGTGTCTCCAGTTAGAGAAGCTTCGGTTCTCGCAGAAAGGATCTGTGTCGTCTTTCCATAAAACGTGGGGCCCCCTCCTGGACCTTATTAGGGACAAGCTTGACATCACCCCAAGTGATTCGAGTAACACAACTTAGACAGAGCTGACCGCTGAAGACCCCCCCCCGCCCCCCCCCGACCCTTATTCCTTGTGTTTATTTACTTTTACGTTATCTTTTATTATTATTTTTTTTTGCATATCTTATATAGTAATTATTTATTTATTTTACCTTATTTATCTTGTGTTTATCTATAATATATTTGTTAGATTGAATCTAAGTTTGCATATATTCATGTGTGTCTATATTTGTTGTGGGCACGAGGTGACAATTACCTTGGGAATTAAAGTGGGTGGGTATTGTAAGGGGTGGGGTTTACTATGTTACATATTGTAAAATGTGCAGATACCTCAACTTGCTGTTGCCATTATCCATCATACTGTACTGTCTGCAAAATTCAATAAAAATATTTGGGAAAAAAAAAAAAAAAAAAAGGAAAAAAACATATAAGTCGCACTGGAGCCCGGCCAAACTATGAAAAAAACTGCGACTTGTAGTCCGAAAAATACGGTAGTAACAAATGTGTTAGAAATTACTATGATACGAAAAGGAGTAGGATTAAATAAGCTCTGCTTCCCCCTCCTCCTTTTCGGACATGCTGTAATGAGAAACTGGAAATATGTGATGCATCATATTGTAATTGTATGCAAGTTCAAAACACCATAACCATAACCATAGCTAATGTTTTTAAGTGTTCCTTGTAATCTTCACCTCAAAAGGCACGGGATGTTAACACAAATTGGAAAAACAAATACTGCACTGATGTTTTATTCACTCAAAGCTCATTTTTAGGTTACTTTTAGGTAATTGTTTTGAATTCATTATAACTAATAATAGTAATAGTATCTATACTATATATATATATATATATATATATATATATATATATATATATATATATATATATATACACACACAGACATATACATGTGTATATTAGGGCTGTCAACGTTAACACTTTAACGCATGTGATTAATAAAAATAAATTATCGCTCTATCAAATATAAATGAAGATTGATCATTTCCAGGTTACAGCATATCACAGAATAAGCGCGCATTTGTTACACGGTCTGTGATTGCAATGAGGGGCGGCCCATTTCGCTTCAAAACAGAACTTTGGATAAAACTAAGGTAAGTTGTTGGTATTACAGCAGAATTTTGTTTTATCATCGTCATACATCGAGTTTAAAATTCGATCATGAAGCAAAACACGTACTCGAGGATGTCGGCAACAGTGTTGTCAATCCTCTTGGCGACTTCTTTTGTAAACAGCGACTAGCGACACATCTTGTGACTTTTCCTGGGGATATTGGATACTTTTTTGTGTCTTGGAGACTTTTTTGTGTTTTGTAGACAGAAAGCAAGCAGCTGTCACCGTCATCAGTGAACAGTGACGGTTTCTGCCGGTCAGCTGGTGCTGCTGCGTCGATAGCTACATGCTAGCATGAATGCTAGCTAAGTCAACAAGAAGCAGAGGAGAACGCTATGCTGGCAAAGTTTACTAATTCAATGTTGTCAACTAAAGTAGCCCAGTTAAGTTAAACATATGCTTTTGCTAAACTGACAGCCACCACATGTAGGACATCTAACATCTGTGAAGACCAAGTCCTTCAAGAAGATTTCATTCATATCACCACAGCTGATTCATCGTACAATGACTTGGAGAGGCACACTCAATCACAATCAAATCAAGGATAAACCAATTGTACCACACAAACAGGAGCATCAACCTGCAACTACAGACTAAATGTGAATTGATTTTGCTTCCTGGCGAACGTTAGACATCTATAAGTAATCACAAAGAGCTAGGGTTGCTTTGTACCACACATTTGTTTGTTTCAACAACTGTTTAAACTAGAAGAGTAAATGGTACACTATCTTACGTTGTTTATGAATGAGTTTACTACTTTATCGGTTAGTAACTGTGCATTGTTTGCAAGATTATTGCAAACTGCAAAGACTTTCAAAATGTGCACACTTAATTTTCACCAAGTTTTGAGCAAATCAATGTCTAGCAGTTCAGTCAAATATTTAAAAAACGTTGCTGTATGACATTCTGACTACAAAAGGACAAGTCGCCACCTCATCACAGGGCCAACACAGATAGACAGACAACATTCACACTCACATTCACACACTAGGGACAATTTAGTGTTGCCAATCAACCTATCCCCAGGTGTATGTTTTTGGAGGTGGGAGGAAGCCGGAGCACCCGGAGGAAACCCACGCAGTCACGGGAAGAACATGCAAACTCCACACAGAAAGATCCCGAGTCCGGGATTGAACCCAGGACTGCTCAGGACCTTCGTATTGTGAGGCAGACGCACTAACCCCTCTTTGACCGTGCTGCCCACATATATATATATATATATATATATATATATATATATATACATACATATATATATATATATATATATATATATATATATATATATATATATATATATGTATGCATACACACACTAGTATGTAATTACAGGAAGCAACACCACCAAATGTTTCCTTAATGTCCGTTGTCGCTCTGTCGTTCACAAAACATTCTCTGTGTATGCTTTACACTGGAAAAGTGTTTGTCCATCTTAAACATTCATTTATGTTCCAACATACCCAAGCATTTTAAGGGAATTTGAAAACTGAAAACGGTCTATAGCAAAAATGTTTGTTGGTAAATGAGAGACAATGAGAGATTATTATCACACTTCAACATCTCTGACAATTACATTTTATTCTTGATTACCTTACCCTGGATAAATAAAGATTCAATAAATAAATAAATATATGTAAACTAGGAAGTGAGTATGGCAGTGTGTTGCCAAATTTGTGTATACAAGATTATCCAAGAAGGCTCAGTGTTGTAGTCAAGAACTGGAAGTAGGTGCAATAAATTTGTGCAAAAAAAGTGATATATTGATATATGTGATATATATTGTTGCATGTTGCTGTTCTTGCTTTGTCTACACAAGAAACAAACATAAGTTTTGATTAGGCAGTTGACGTGTGCGTTTCAGTGCCGCTCGGAGACAAATTTTAATTGGTAAAAAATGACACTGACGGAAATTGAGTAAGTACGTAAAGTGATTCCCGGGGATTGGTAAAATTTGGTAAATCAGCGCAATCGCGACATGGTGAATTCCTGCAGGGACTAAGAAAAATAGCAAATTATTGAGCAAATTATTTTATACATATGTATACAGTTTCATATTTGTTCAATGAAAAACATATCATTTGATAAAGTGGAATCACTCAGCTGTTATTATTGATATATTGGATTGTTTATTGTCTTCTTTATATTTTCAGGTTTGGAGTTGCGTTTACCTATTATGGGATATCTCTGAATATCACCGGGTTTGGATTAAACCCGTACCTCACGCAGTTTGTATTTGCATCCATTGAAATGCCAATGAAGATCGCCCTGTATTTCTTCCTGGAAAAAGTTGGAAGACGACCGGCACAATCTATCACCTTGCTAACGACCGCACTCTTCCTTTTCATCAACATGTTTGTTGCAAAAGGTTTCTGTTTCTCTGCACACTCAGTTAATCAACACATCACGGGAGTGATTTACGAACTACATATTTTCTGATCACCCTCAGAGAAGTGGGTCATTCGCACAGTTGTGGGAGTCCTCGGCAAAGCCATGTCAGAGGCATCATTCACAATCATATTTTTCTACACAACTGAACTCTATCCGACAGTTGTACGGTTAGTAACCATTTGTAAACAAAGCTTTTTATACGCATTACATGAATATATTATTTTCCAGACAGAATGGTTTAGGCTTCACTTCCTTTGTGGCCCGGATGGCTGTGGCCATATCTCCACTGATCGTGCTTCTGGAGGATGTGTGGTATCTCCTACCAGCCCTGACCTACTGCGCAATGGCAGTGGTGTCTGGTTTAGTAGCTTTACTCCTGACTGAAACACAAAATACCAAATTGCCCGAGTTCATTGAAGATATTGACAAACCAAGGTAAACATTGGCACTATTGTTTTTTCCCCCCACTGCACACTACATACTAGAGTCAACTAACTACGACGTACTAATGTGATGATCCATGTTTTTGTTGACCTGAGTAGTCCAATCAAATTTCTCTTGTCTACATCCTAGAGAGAAGTCAACGGGGGAAAAGACCATCTAATGAAGAAAAAAAAATACTGTCATGTGCAACTGTGATGCTGAGCTGAGCCTGTCCACAAGATGTATTCCGACAACAAAGAAGTAAAACACGTGGTACAGCATATTGAATTGGTAATAAACTTTAAATACATGAGAACTATGGTTGACTAACAGGTGTAAGTCAATGTTCTGATGTTTTAAGTATTCCTGTCAGTGTGCCTAACCAATATTGCTCCCCAGTTAAGGAACATTATAATATAGACATGACTGCCATGGGTGCATAGTTAGATGTTTAGATGATAGCACTGTTATAAGTGGGATTGACCTAAAATTTCTCACACTGCTCAGTGCGTTCTACAAGACACCCATTGTGAATTTCGGGTGATTAGTTGGATCACCACAACCTGCGGGGGACTAACAAGCACACAAATTCGATCAAGATTGGTTCAAGGGGAACGGTACTTTTTTGGAACTTTGTCTATTGTTCACAATCATTATGAGAGACAAGAACACGCATGTCTTTTTTTCTTTTAGGATTTTAAAGATGATAAAAAAAACGCTTGCAAGATGCAGCAAATGGGAGTCAAAGCCCTCTTAAACAACTTTCGCTACTTCACCTCCATTTGCCACCACTTTTTCTCTGGTCCTATTGCTGGCTTTCTTTACCTGTGCCTTATTGGCCATCGGGACACACCTTTCCTCGGTTGCCAATCAGGAAGCCTCTTCAGCCAGCCTCGTCAATGGGACAGAGCTGGATGATTGTTTTACATTTTATGTGCTGCATTGCATTCCCTGTTTCCTATGCTTGTAACTTTTTGTCCACTTCCTTGCTGAACTATATCTGTAATGTGGTCGGTGTCGAGGCGGCATGATGATGCGGATTGTTCTTCCGACGAGGATAGCAGGAACTCCAGGGACAACGTGCAGGTAGGAGATGATTTATTCTCACCATAAATCAAATACAAAAATACAAAAACTAACAAAACATGCAAACACAAGGAGAGTGTGCCGACTGCACACGGGAAGCTAAGGGAGTAGCTCACAGGGAAAACACTAAGACGGAACTTAGCGTACAAGAAACAACATGGAACCAACGTGACAGTTGCATTAAGCAAATAAAAGCACCAGACTGAGTGACGGGAAAAGGCAGGACTAAATAGCTCTCTGATTACCGCTCGGAAACAGGTGAGCACCCTGAACACTAATCAGAGACAGGTGAAAACAGTAATTAACCATGGCAACCAAGGAGACACAAAACAGGGGTGCTGAAACAGAACTAAGCCAACAAGAGACAAAACGTAAACAAACTATGATCCAGGCAACGGAAAACAATTTAAGTTTGCTTTGCACTAGTTTTGTGTTTTCCCTACTAAAAGTTTAATTTTTTACCTGCACTTCAACTGCTGTCTCTGCATCTTGGAGCTTAGATCAACACTGAACCTAACCTGCACCTGCGGTTCTTCTTAACTCAATATTATTTGATGCAGAAAGCTATTCCAAGCATTTTTTTGTCATTGAAACCTCCTTTTGACCTTTATTATAAAATAGCTGAACTTTAGTACCTGCTTCTCATCTTGAATTCTAAATGAATTATGGATAAACAAGCACGTAAACAACAATTAATGGCCAATGCATTCACTTCTTAACTGAGTAAAGTGCAACCAACACTTTAGGTTGAATTAACAAAATGAATCCTTTTCAGCTCACATTAACAACATTCAAGCAATTTGCAATAAAAGTACAGTAACCAATATTTTAACAGTAGATTTACCTGCTAAATAAAGTTCCCCGACCCGGCCACACAGTATATGTTCACCGCCCTGACAGACAGTGTCCCAGGTGTGCGGAAGCATGTATGCCCCCTCATTCCTGTTGATGGTGTTAGCCACTCGCTTCCTAATTTCCATAACCTCCTTGATCCATCTCTTCTATTTATTTGTTTCTCATCAAATGACTTCTCCTTGTGTTCCAGAAGTCGATGCGTCGCCGTAACTTGCTCCGCTGTCAATTCCGTTGTGTCGGTTGCGTCTTTTTTGACTTAAAGTTGTGTAGCGGCTTCATACCATTCTGTTGTGTTGCCTGTCTTTATTGTGGCTTTTGCAATCGGGCTGTAGCTGAAAGTTTTTGTGTTGTAATATATGATATTGTCTTGTGGCGTTTGCGTTTATTATGACCTTTCTCGACTAACGTAGGTATACCCCATTTTTGTTTTGATGACGCCACAGATGGTCAAAATATTTAACATTTAACGTCCTTATCATTAAAAGTGCCAAACTTCATATAAAGTCTGCCATTCCTAAATCCAATGGTATTTTTTGCTAGTATTGATACAATCGATCGATTCCCTTTTAAAACGATCCTGGATCGATACCGACTGTCCGCAAGGCAAACTTGCCGAGCACAGATTGGTATACTTGAAATGTAGGAATATAAAGCAATCTATCAATATATCGATCAATCGTTACACCCCTACTTTGATGAAATTGAATGGGCTTGGAACACATAAAGTCTAATCCGGATCTGAATCATCAGAGCTGAGTTTCAGTTGCATACCTTTACAGACACATCACATAAAGGCAGACTTCTTTGGTGACGGTCTTTATTGTCACTCCGTAGTTTGATTTTGTTTGTGGGACAAGAAGAATGAACAAACCCATAGCCATCATCTTATTCATGCTCCAAGGATCTCAAAAAACTATTTCAGGATATCGCAAAACTATCTCAGGACCTCACAAAACTATCTAAGCATCTCACAAAACTATCTCAGGATCTCACAAAACCATTTTTTTCCCGGCGCATTTAAAAAATCAATAAACCTGCATCAGCAATTAAAACATATCTCTATGTGGTAGTCAAAATTTAAATAATTGTAAAAACATATTCAATTACCAGTATAATGAGAAAACAAGTTGCCTCTATGTTGAAGCTGTTACCATATATATCTGATTTATGACACCAAAACACTTCCAAAGTTTGCCCAAAAATAGATAAAAATAGTATCAATGTCACAGAGATTCCCGAGCCATTTTGAGAGTTAATGAACCAGCCAGTCATGTGATCCGTGATGTAGACTGAGGAACCACAGATCCCTTACCCATCAACAACAATGCTAATCAAGCAAACTTTGTGAGAGTCAACAAGGATTACTTTGGAAAAAATTATGATCCAGAACCTTATACTTTTGAGCTTGAACAGAGGATGAGTAAAAAGTTTTAAAAGTTGTGTGCTTAACGGATGCAGCTTTATTGTAACACCAGAGGATCAACAGCATTGCTAGGTGCTAAACATACAAACTAACTATAATAAACCATGATAAAGCAAACACTTAATGTACAATTTCCACTCTCGCTGGGATGTCGACCGACAGGATGCTTACGTAATCCCGTTTAGATGAAGAATTAATCACAATCCACAATAAGTGTTGAATAAAGTTGTAGCAACTAGTGTCTTTTTCATCATCTCGGGAGATGTGAAAGTAGACCAGTCTTTCAGTCCATGGCCACATCTCTCTACTACCAGGTGAGAGATGCATGAATACTAATCTAAAATGTACTTTTAGCAAGTTTGAGACGAAGCAGAAGCAGCCGCCAGCTCAGTGTGTCAACAATAGCAGTGTAAGCTAGCATTAGCTCACTGCTATCAATGCAAAAAAAGGGCTGTCTGCGTTGTCGCTTAAAATAATAATATCGCTCATATTTGGTTAATTTTCAGGTCACAACATGTAAATGGGGTATTGTTGGCTGTTTCTGGATGTTTTTAGAGAGAGTATGAGCTCAACAGAGGACCCTTGATTTGTTGACTCAATTGCTAGGCTATTTATTTACGATTTCAAATGCATAAAAAAGCTAACCGTTTATGTTCTTGTCTTACATAAGGATTGGGAATGATAAAAAACACATCTCTTTTTCCAATATGACTGATTTAATAACATGGTCAGAGTGCATAAGCGTTACTTTAGTGAGGGAGAATCTACGGAAAGATATTCGGGGCGGAATTTTTTAAATGTCCAACTGAATTTTTGGTGGAATAAAGTTTGAGGACCAGTATATTATATATACTCTTTATTGCTCAAATGGCAAAACCATATTACAAATATTACTGATACGGACGGTGAAAATGTTCATAAATCAAGTTACCGTATTTCCTTGAATTGCCGCCGGGTATATAGTATGCACCTGCCTAGAATTACTGCCGGGTCAAACTGGTTTCGCAAAATAATTAGCGCATGCTTGGCATTACCGCCGGCTCAGGATTAACGCCGGGTCAAACTCGTTTCGCAAAATATTATTTTTATTAGCGCATGTCTAGAATTTCCACCGGGTCAAACTCGTTTCGCAAAATAATTAGCATATGCCTAGAATTTCCGCCTGGTCAAACTCGTCACGTCACGAGTGACTCATCATTTTCAAAATGGAGAAGGCTAATTTCAATAATTTGAAATCGCATAAAGGGAAGAAGATTAAGAGCTATTCAGTAGGATTTAAGGTCCAAGCTATTGAATATGCTAAAAAGAACAGTAAGCAGCTATGTTTTATTAATATACCGTAGCTGCGTCTGTCAAATATGAGTCATTAAATGACTCTCCCCTCCTGGTGGTAGAGGGCGCTAGTGATCCTTCTTGCGACTACTCGGCTGCAGAATAAGTGACAACAAGCAGCAACAGTTAGCAGCGATCGTTTATTTTTTCCTCTCGCCTGGACTTTTAACATGGAGGATTACATATCTAAAATAAAACAGTTTTCTAAACTGGACTTTCAATCGAAGCAGGAGGTAATACTTAAAGGAATATCTCCATCGAGACAGAGAGACTTTTAAAACTGAAGAAAGATAAGGAAGACTTCTTTAAACAAGTTATCGGTGCTTTTTGTCAGAAGGAGCTGCGCATGGACTTCATTTATAAGTAAAGGTAAGACCATAATAAAAAATGTTTTATTAAATGTGCTTATCGTGATGTATCCTTACATCACACTCAAATGTATAAGCGCAAGCCTAAATTTACCGCATGCCTTTGGTAAGTGCCGGAGTGAGAAGAGGTTTTAAAATAATTAGCGCATGCTTGCCTTTACCGCATGCCTTTGGTAAGCGCCGGAGTGAGAAGAAGTTTTAAATTAATTACCGCCCCGGCGCCAATTCAAGGAAATACGGTATGCTTGTAACTCAAAACATAACAAAAAGCTGAGAGTCAGCCCGTTTCTCAAATTACTCGTAAATTGAGGGACCCCGGTAAATCCAAATGGCCTTTCAATATGATGCTTACAACACTGAAAAAAAACTATATCATTCATATTGTTGGATTAGGGATGTAACGATAAACGGTATTAACAATAACTGTGTTAACCCTGATAAAACCCCTGATAGTTAGTAGTACCGTTTTAAATTAAAATGATCAAAAACTTTAATTGATAACTGCACTTTCATAAACTCACAGACCGACTGGCGCCAGCTTGCTAGCTTAAGTGCTAACATGAAAACAAGAGATATTAACACTATTCCCCATTAATAAATGACATACCCCAACATAAACTTATATAAACACATTGCTGTCTGAGCAACTAAGTTATTCAATTGTGTACATTGAACATAGAAGCTGTGCTCTCTTACAAAAGATTGATTATTCTAAACACATCCATCCATTTTCTACCCCGTGTCCCGTTCGGGGTCGCGGGGGGTGCTGGAGCCTATCTCAGCTGCATTTGGGCGGAAGGCGGTGTACATCCTCGACAAGTCGCCACCTCATCACAGGGCCAACGCAGATAGACAACATTCACACTCACATTCACACACTAAGGCCAATTTAGTGTTACCAATCAACCTATCCCCAGGTGCATTATTCTAAATCAGGGGTGTCTAACTCAGTTTAGATAAGGGGCCACATGGAGAAAGATCTACTCCCAAGTGGGCCGGACTGGTAAAATCACAGAATGACAACTTAAAAACAAAGACAACTTCAGATTGTTTTCTTTGTTTAAAAATATAACAAGGACATTCTGAAAATGTATAAATCATAATGTTGTTGGGTTTTTTTTACACTTACATGTTGCGGTTAATAGTACTCTATCTTTATTTGTCGTTATTTATACTTTCTGAATAAATCATGTGATAATGTTCATCAGTCAACTCATTGGTGTTAATTTTCAATCTATCAAGATTAAAAAATAGATCAAAATCAAATTACAGGATGTTATTTATGTAGTTTGCTCATTTTCCTCGACTGGTGCACTAACATGTGATATATTTTTTTTTTTACATACGTAGCATAATCTACAAAGATACAAATAATTGCTATTGTGACATTTAGTGAACACATTTAGAACAGGAGTTTCGTTCATTCAAAAATTTTGGCTCATTTTCATACTTAGCAAACTCATCCCGCGGGCCGGATAAAACCTGTTCGCGGGCCGTACATTTGACGCCACTGTTCTAAATTCTATACTATTTTTACGGTGTGTTCAAGCTCCACTGAACAGGGTAGGACGCCACAGCGCCTGGCAGAAATGATAAATAATAATAGATTTTATTTGCTGAGATAGGCTCCAGCGCCCCCCGCGACCCCAAAGGGAATAAGCGGTAGAAAATGGATGGATGGATGGATGTTAAAGATAAGTTGATTGGCAACACTAAAAATGGTCCTTAGTGTGTGAATGTGAGTGTGAATGTTGTCTGTCTATCTGTGTTGGCCCTGCGATGAGGTGGCGACTTGTCCAGGGTGTACCCCGCCTTCCGCCCGATTGTAGCTGAGATAGGAATAAGCGGTAGAAAATGGATGGATGGATAGATACAATACTAAGAATAAAACACTATCAGTAAAGCATAAGAAACAATAAAACATGCAAAACAGTGGCTTTTTTTTAACAGTGTGTCTATTTATTTTACTTATTAAAAAACAATTAACTTGATCAAAGGATTTCAGTTTGTGTACTTTTTGAGCACATACTGCAGTAATAATTATAACCGCAATAATGTCACATTGTCATATGGTTAGTGACGTGCAGTCCCCGCCTCACGTGCCAACATGGAAAGAAAAAAATGTAAAAACAAAAAAAATTAACTAAATTGTTATATGTATCCAGTGATTATACTATAAAGTTATTTTCCATTTAACTTCACCAGTTTTAGATTATTTTTATTCAAAATCGCTGAATTTTCACATTTGCCGTTCAAATACTGAGACTTGCGGTGAGTCAGCAGCCAGTTGAGCCTCACCATGGATTGCGCAATGACTTGGCTTACTGCTGGCCTGCTGTGCAGTGAGACCATATTTCTATATGAATTATACTATACATTTCCATAGTTTAGTTAGCTGAGGTATATAATGTACAGTGTATTTTGTCAACAACTGTATGTGTGTAACGTATTTCTTGTGCTGAGCACATATAAAACGGCTGCGAAGACGCACTGGGTGAGGCTCGCAGTAATCCCGCCTCATGCCGGTAGAGGGCGCTAGTGATCACAGCGATCATTCTTGCGACTACTCGGCTTCAGAATAAGTGACAACAAGCAGCAACAGTTAGCAGCGATCGTTTATTTTTTCCTCTCGCCTGGACTTTTAACATGGAGGATTACATATCTAAAATAAAACAGTTTTCTAAACTGGACTTTCAATCAAAGCAGGAGGTAATAATTAAAGGAAGATCTCCATCGAGACAGAGAGACTTTTAAAACTGAAGAAAGATAAGGAAGACTTCTTACAACAATTTATCGATGCTTTTGTTCAGAAGGAGCGGCGCATGGACTTCATTTATAAGTAAAGGTAAGACCATATTAACGTTTTTTTAATTACATGTGCTTTTTTGTGTGCTACAGTTTGTATGTGTAAAGTTAAAGTTAAGTTAAAGTACCAATGATTGTCACACACACTAGGTGTGGTGAAATTTGTCCTCTGCATTTGACCCATCCCCTTGATCACCCCCTGGGAGGTGAGGGGAGCAGTGGGCAGCAGCGGCACCGCGCCCGGGAATCATTTTTGGTAATTTAACCCCCAATTCCAATCCTTGATGCTGAGTGCCAAGCAGGGAAGAATGCTGGTATCAGCTTTTAAACATAACCCGTTAACTGCTGACAATTAAATGGTGAATAAGATACTCTTTAGGGTTCATATGTTTGTAAATCTGACTGTGATGAAGTCAGTGCCTCACCAGCCATGAACCTCACCGCACGTCACTGATGGTTACATCCCTATGTTGAATTAATACGTCTATAAATTGTGGACCAAAACAGATGAAAACTTTATTAAAAGCATAATTTTAGGCTCCTGTGCCATGATTGGAGTGTACAGGTGTACCCACTGAAGTAACCCTCAGGTGTGTAAACAACATCACCGTCATCAAGTGTAAACTTTCAAATGCATCATTCATCAAGCAGACAAGTCAGTCATTGCGTCTGCTCTAGTGAACATTTCGAATTTCTGCAGCTTCGCACTGGATCATTAATCTTTAATGGCCATAATGAATTATCACTTTGATAGGGAGAGGAAGGGGAGCTCCTATCAATAATAAGAGCCATTTTATTCCAAATGACACATTGAGTTATGGCTTCTTCGGTGTTATTAGCTCAACCTAAGCAGGGAAAATAAAACAAAAATAGGCAAGTCACGTTCTACATTTTAACATCATGTATTTAGATACAAAATAATACTGACAGATATATTTAATTAATGAGCACTGATGTTGTTATGTAAATCCTTAAGTAAAGTGCCCCTGGTGCCCCCCACGTTTTTGCACCATGCACTGTGTGACACTATGTGATGTCCATTTAGGGGGGCTTGGGAGGGAGTGGGGGCTGCTATACAAGTGTGACATAACACTTTGCACCGTGCAGCTTTCCCAATGATCAATGTGCATTTAAACCCCATGCACGTCGATAACATGTGCATTTAAAAAAAAAACAAGCTGATGTTTTGCAAGGGCGCTCGGGAAGCATGGCCAACAATGTGCACTGCTCAAAAAAACAACAACACCCATGCAGACTCACCTTTAAAAAAATGCAGGAAGTCCGAGACGGTGGTCGCAAGAATCCAGTGTTTTGTTTTGGGGTTTATTTTTTCAGTTTTTGCGCCGGTTCGTGCGAATCCAAGGCGGGCAAGGAGCGCCGATACTGCAGAAACGTGCAGCGCTATCTGTCATAGTGCACCATTGGCAATCCCTCCGACACGCAGGCTGCAGCCTCAGCCGTCTGCTCGCTGCCACAGAGCTGCCCGGGACACTTTCATTTGGCTTCAGATTCACCCCCCACCGCCGTCCCCTTCCCTGTTGGCGTGCGCTTGTGTGTGTGTGTGAGTGATAAACGAGGCCATGCAAGTGATGGTTTGTTGTGGCCAGAACGTCCGACGCGGATTAGTGATGTTTGGAGACTTGCGAGGTCAAACTCCGCCCCTAGTGTCGCTTCGAGTGCACTGCAGCTGTGTTTGCACTCCTTGCAATCCCCTGCATGGCAAAGTGTGTGTGCTGGCTGGAGGAGGAGGAGGAGGAGGAGGAGGAAGGTCAGACTTGCAACTTGTCATGATGATGATGAGAACAGACATCACGTGACTACATCCGTTTCATAAGCATGCAGCAACGTGGGGACTGTACTGTGCTTTGAAAAGGCTCAAATGTCAGGTAACCAGCTGTTATGTTCAGGTCAGGGGTGTCCAAACTTTTTCCCCTGATGGCCGCTCACTAAAAAAGGAAAGCATGCAGGGCCATTTTGATATTTTTCATTTTCAAACCTAATCAATCAATTAATCAATCAATCAATCAAAGTTTACATATATAGCCCTAAATCATGAGTGTCTCAAAGGGCTGCACAAGCCACAACGACGTCCCACATTGGTGCAAGACAAAAATCAACCCAATGGGATGACAATGAGAAACCTTGGAGGGGACCCCCACCCCACACTCCATGTTTTATGCCCTTTTGGTCAAAGAAAACCCGTTTTTGATTGATTGATTGATTGATTGATTGATTGATTGAAACTTTTATTAGTAGATTGCACAGTACAGTACATATTCCGTACAATTGACCACTAAATGGTAACACCCCAATAAGATTTTCAACATGTTTAAGTCGGGGTCCACGTAAATCAATTCACGTTTACCTTAAAGGCCTACTGAAACCCACTACTACAGACCACGCAGTCTGATAGTTTATGTATCAATGATGAAATCTTAACATTGCAACACATGCCAATACGGCCAGGTTTACTTATAAAGTGCAATTTAAAATTTCCTGCGAAACTTCCGGTTGAAAACGTCTAGGTATGATGACATATGAGCGTGACGTCGATGGTTGAAACGGAAGTATTGGGACGCCATTGTATCCAATACAAAAAGCTCAGTTTTCATCGCAAAATTCCACAGTATTCTGGACATCTGTGTTGGTGAATCTTTTGCAATTTGTTTAAAGGGGAACATTATCACAATTTCAGAAGGGTTAAAACCATTAAAGATCAGTTCCCAGTGGCTTATTTTATTTTTCGAAGTTTTTTTCAAAATTTTACCCATCACGCAATAAATATACGGTCTTTTTTCTGCAACATCAAGGTATATATTGACGCTTACATAGGTCTGGTGATAATGTTCCCCTTTAATGAACAATGAAGACTGCAAAGAAGAAAGCTGTAGATGCGATCGATGTATTAGCGTCTGGCTACAGCAACACAACTAGGAGGACTTTGACTTGGATAGCAGACGCGCTATCCGACGCTAGCCGCCGACCGCATCGATGATCGGGTGAAGTCCTTCGTCGCTCCGTCGATCGCTGAAATGCAGGTGAGCTTCGGTGTTGATGAGCAGATGAGGATTGGCGTAGGTGGAGAGCTAATGTTTTTATCATAGCTCTGTCGAGGTCCATAGCTAAGTTAGATTCAATGGCGTCGTTAGCAACAGCATTGTTAAGCTTTGCCAGGCTGGAAAGCATTAACCGTGTAGTTACAGGTCCATGGTTTAATAGTATTGTTGATTTTCTGTCTATCCTTCCAGTCAGGGGTTTATTTCTTTTGTTTCTATCTGCAGTTAAGCCCGATGCTATCACGTTAGCTCCGTAGCTAAAGTGCTTCACCGATGTATTGTCGTGGAGATAAAAGTCACTGTGAATGTCAATTTCGCGTTCTCGACTCTCATTTTCAAGAGGATATAGTATCCGAGGTGGTTTAAAATACAAATCCGTGATCCACAATAGAAAAAGGAGAGAGTGTGGAATCCAATGAGCCCTTGTACCTAAGTTACGGTCAGAGAGAAAAAAGTTGCGTCCTGCACTGCACTCTAGTCCTTCACTCTCACGTTTTTCATCCACGAATCTTTCATCCTGGCTCAAATTAATGGGGTGACCGTCGCTTTCTCGGTCCCAATCGCTCTCGCTGCTGGTGTAAACAATGGGGAAATGTGAGGAGACTTTCAACTTGTGACGTCACGATACTTCCGGTACAGGCAAGGCTTTTTTTTATCAGCGACCAAAAGTTGCGAACTTTATCGTCGTTGTTCTATACTAAATCCTTTCAGCAAAAATATGGCAATATCGCGAAATGATCAAGTATGACACATAGAATGGATCTGCTATCCCCGTTTAAATAAAAACAATTTCATTTCAGTAGGCCTTTAAATAGGTCAATAATTCATAACACCATTGATTTGAATGTATTGTTATTTTTTGAGCAATACAAAGTTTTTTTTTAAAAACCCTGGAACGGTCTCAGTCATAACATTTTCAAAAAGTAAGTCATATTTATATTAAATCACCAAAAAATGATTCCCGGGCGCAGCACTGCTGCTGCCCACTGCTCCCCTCACCTCCCAAGGGGTGTACAAGGGGATGGGTCAAATGCAGAGGACAAATTTCACCACAACTAGTGTGTGTGACAATCTTTGGTACTTTAACTTTAATTTTATTTATTTTGTTATTATTATTCAATGCCTAAATCTCTAGATCAACTTCAGGTCTAACTGTCAATTTAAAGTAAAAAACATTTAAAAATGCCAAATGTGCAATATTTTCCCCCCCAAAAAAACTGTGGAATAGTTGATGTGAAGTAATTGGAGCCTTTAATAGGTCAATAATGTATAACCCGATTGATTCATTAATATTTTTTCAGCAATTAATGTCTTGTTGTTTTTTTAATCCTACTAAAATTATTGAGGATCCAAAAGGGTCCCATTTTTTACATGGCAAACACACAAAATATGGAATATTTCCCCAAAAAATATTTCAAAGGGGATTTTTTGAGCAATGAGAGTTTTAAAGAAAAAAACACCTTGCATTGCAGCTTTGTTTTATTAGAGTCAACATTGCAACTTTTTCCCGTTACATTTCACCCATTTCCTCTTTATTTCACCTATATATATATATATATATATATATATATATATATATATATATATATATATATATATATATATATATATGTATGTGTGGGGAAAAAAATCACAAGACTATTTCATCTCTACAGGCCTGTTTCATGAGGGGGGGTACCCTCAATCATCAGGAGATTTTAATGGGAGCATTCGCATACCATGGTTTATATAGGGCACAGAGTGGGTGGGTACAGGCTGGCGTAGGGGCGTGGTGATTGGCTCATGTGTTACCTAGGAGGTGTTTCCGTCTATGGCGGCATGCTGTTACAATTTCGCTGCGCTTGTTGAGGGATGACAGGTCTGGACGGTAAATAATAAACAGTTTCTCTTTCAAGCATAGGTTGCATCTTTTATTACCACTATTGTAAGGTGTGCTGGATGCAAGAATTTGCCATGTTATTGAATATTCAACATTATTGTCCACAACAGTACACCATGGCAAAAAAAGAACAATGCAACATTTGACGTCACTATGGGAAGTTTTGACGGAGCAGAAACGTGTGAACTCGTTGGGAGTTTCCTCCTCTCCCAGCTCGCTAGCCTCAATCTGAACCTTGGTATTTACCGTGATGACGGACTGGCAGTGTGTCGCGCCTCGCCAAGGAGCAGCGAGAATACCAAGAAGCGCATATGCCAAATTTTCAAAGAGAACGGCCTACGGATCACGATTGAAGCCGACAAGCAAACCGTCAACTTCCTTGACGTCACTTTCAACCTGAGAAATAACAGCTACCAACCATTCACGAAACCCAACACAACACTCCAATACGTGCACCATGACAGCAACCACCCACCCACCACCACGAAAAGAATACCTACCGGAATCAATAAAAGGCTATCGATGCTGTCATCTAGCAAAGCTGAATTTGACCAAGCAACCCCCCGTACCAAAAAGCCCTTGATGAAAGCGGATACAATTTCACCCTCACCTATGAACCCACGCCAGGAAACCAGCCAAAAAAGAACAGAAAACGAAACGACATCATCTGGTACAACCCCCCATACAGCAAAAACGTCTCAACTAACATTGGACACAAATTCCTCAATCTGATTGACAAACACTTTCCCAAAGACAACACCCTAAGAAAAGTATTCAACAAGAACAACATTAAATTGAGCTACAGCTGCATGAACAATATACGACAAATCATCTCAAACCACAACAAAACAATTGCAAATGAGCCGTCGGCCCCCAGACAGAGCGACTACAAAACCAACAAAGGCTGTAACTGTCGAAAGAAACCTGATTGCCCTCTCAACGAGGGGTGCTTACAAACGTCAATCTAAGGTAATACGCAAGGACATTAACACATCCGACACATATGTAGGATTAACCGAGGGAGAATTCAAAACCAGATGGAACAATCACAAGGCTTCTTTCAGGAACAAAAACCTGCGAAATACCACAGAACTCAGCAAACACATTTGGGACCTCAAAGACAATAATGTTGAATATTCAATAACATGGCAAATTCTTGCATCCAGCACACCTTACAATAGTGGTAATAAAAGATGCAACCTATGCTTGAAAGAGAAACTGTTTATTATTTACCGTCCAGACCTGTCATCCCTCAACAAGCGCAGCGAAATTGTAACAGCATGCCGCCATAGACGGAAACACCTCCTAGGTAACACATGAGCCAATCACCACGCCCCTACGCCAGCTTGTACCCACCCACTCTGTGCCCTATATAAACCATGGTATGCGAATGCTCACATTAAAATCTCCTGATGATTGAGGGTACTCCCCCTCATGAAACAGGCCTGTAGAGATGAAATAGTCTTGTGATTTTTTTTTTCCCACACATACATATATTGCGCTCTACTACGGTATCGAGCACTATTTTTTGGATAACCTTATTAAGACATATATATATATATATATATATATATATATATATATATATATATATATATATATATATATATATATATATATATATACATATATACATATAGTGATTAGATGCGTGAAAACATTAGTGAGTAACATTTGATACAACAGTGCGGGTGATGTTCGTGACAAGTGTGAAACCCCACACCCTTGCCTCGCTACATCCGCATGCACCGTCCACACAGTCGTAGTCCCAGAGCTGTGATACAACTGTAGTGTACCTCCAAATGTGCGGTGGGACAATTAGTCGCCTCATTCAGGCCCTGTTTGCAAAGGTAAATCACACCTAACCTTATCCGTGTCCACATACAACAATGCCACCGTTTAAGACTCCCGCCCCCCTCCGTCCGCCGGCTTGTTGGGGACAAGTGTTGTAAATTAGCTTTGGCTACAAACACTATGATGCATACATTGGATAACTGTCTCAGATGTCTATGTTTTTGTATCTGTCCCTATTTCAAATAAACCTCTATAATAATAGTATGCAAGAGCGGAAAATGCACACGTCATAGTCCTCTCCAGTGTTGCTTTGTATGCAAGTTCTTAAATGTAACTTATCTGAACAATATCCACTGATGTGGTATTTCAATTAACTGGAATCCAGTGTGCTGTGGGGCGCTATTGTAGTGAATCACACCTGAGTCATCATAAATTAATCAAATCTTTATTAGACACGTAAACAATGTGATAAAGAACATTTTACATCAATCAATCTAGGGATCTAGATATCTGGTCACTCTTTTGCCCTCACCTTCATTGTCCATTCGTTTTTGGTGACTTTATATACTCTGGACCTAGACGTTGAGTCTGCAACATACATGGCAGACAATAACTGATACAGTCTGCTTTGCCAGTCCAAAAGCATTCGCCGTTTTCTTCGACGGCCAGGTAATACAAAGCATGCACTACCTTTTTTTTTATCACATCCACGGAAACTCGCATTCTCGTTGACTCTCCTTCGACAAATGGAAGACGTTTTTTGCTAAGTAGAAACACAGCTGACCCGGCCGGACATTGGAAAGTTCTCTTGCCGTCTGAGAAGTGTTGTATCCGAAATATCTGCAATCGCTTTCTCTTAAGGTATTTATGTGGGATTTCCACAAGCGTCTGTACATGTAGAAGAAGGAGAAACACGGGCATGTCTGGATGACTCGCCTTCATATTTGCAGTGTTTACCTCTGAGTTACGAAACCACTTTCTGGCTGTGGCGCGTTCTTTCTGGCGTCACTTCCTCTCCGAACTGACTTTGTAAACCAGTGGTTCTCAAATGGGGGTACGCGTACCCCTGGGGGTACTTGAAGGTATGCCAAGGGGTACGTGAGATTTTTTTTTGAATATTCTAAAAATAGCAACAATTCAAAAATCCTTTATAAATATAAATAAAAACCTATCTTTTTTTCCAAATAGTTCAAGAAAGACCACTACAAATGAGCAATATTTTGCACTGTTATACATTTTAATAAATCAGAAACTGATGACATAGTACTGTATTTTACTTCTTCATCTCTTTTTTTCAACCAAAAATGCTTTGCTCTGATTAGGGGGTACTTGAATTAAAAAAAATTTCACAGGGGGTACATCACTGAAAAAAGGTTGAGAACCACAGTTGTAAACGATCAATGAGTCCGTACAAAGCTAAGTGCCGGATTTCCAAGAATTACACGGCTGACTTATTCGTGTAAAAATTTGTCCAAGGAGGGGGACCTTGCACGCTGGTTTAGTGTGGCTGAAACGGGGCTTAGACTAAATAATTATTCGTTTAAGGGGTTGAACGACTTAGTGTAGACATGGCCTTAATGTCATTGCTGATTATTAAAGTTAAAGTTAAAGTACCAATGATTGTCACACACACACTAGGTGTGGCGAAATTATTCTCTGCATTTGACCCATCACCCTTGATCACCCCCTGGGAGGTGAGGGGAGCAGTGAGCAGCAGCGCTGGCTGCGCCCGGGAATCATTTTTGGTGATTTAACCCCCAATTCCAACCCTTGATACTGAGTGCCAAGCAGGGAGGTAATGGGTCCCATTTTTATAGTCTTTGGTATGACTCGGCCGGGGTTTGAACTCACAACCTACCGATCTCAGGGCAGACACTCTAACCACTAGGCCACTGAGTAGGTGTATTATGTCAAATCAAGTGGTGAAAACCCCTGATAGGGCTTTGAAGCAAATGGGATTTTGCTTAATTCTCTTCTCCTACGCTTTTACTTTCTGATCCCTTCTTTCAAATTGCGGCAAAAAGGACACAAATAATTGTCAAAAGGTAGAAGGCTTTTTTTCTTCAGCAGCCATGTTTTGTTTAGGCACAGTATCAGTGGACCTCTCGTAGATGCTGTACATAACTGTGTGTACATGCACTGCATTAAACTTTCTAATACTTAAATATTAGAAAGTAGAGATGTCCGATAATGGCTTTTTTGCCGATATCCGATATTCCGATATTGTCCAACTCTTAATTACCGATACCGATATCAACAGATACCGATATATACCTGTACAGTCGTGGAATTTACACATTATTATGCCTAATTTTGTTGTGATGCCCCGCTGGATGCATTAAACAATGTAACAAGGTTTTCCAAAATAAATCAACTCAAGTTATGGAAAAAAATGCCAACATGGCACTGCCATATTTATTATTGAAGTCACAAAGTGCATTATTTTTTTTAACATGCCTCAAAACAGCAGCTTGGAATTTGGGACATGCTCTCTCTGAGAGAGACTATGAGGAGGTTGAGGTGGGCGGGGTTGCGATGGTGGTGGTGGTGGTGGGGGGGGGGGGGGTGTATATTGTAGCGTCCCGGAAGAGTTAGTGCTGCAAGGGGTTCTGGGTATTTGTATTTGTTCTGTTGTGTTTATGTTGTGTTACGGTGCGGATGTTCTCCCGAAATGTGTTTGTCGTTCTTGTTTGGTGTGGGTTCACAGTGTGGCGCATATTTGTAACAGTGATAAAGTTGTTTATACGGCCACCCTCAGTGTGACCTGTATGGCTGTTGACCAAGTATGCTTGCATTCACTTGTGTGTGTGAAAAGCCGCAGATATTATGTGACTGGGCCGGCACGCAAAGGAAGTGCCTTTAAGGTTTATTGGCGCTCTGTACTTCTCCCTACGTCCGTGTACACAGCGGCGTTTTAAAAAGTCATACATTTTACTTTTTGAAACCGATACCGATAATCATGAAACCGATACCGATAATTTCCGATATTACATTTTAAAGCATTTATCGGCCGATAATATCTGCAGTCCGATATTATCGGACATCCCTATTAGAAAGTATTATTTTTATCTAGTAGTACGCCAAAGAATCACTTCATCCAAGTACAGCATTTTATTTTTTCTATATTCAAACACAGTGTTACTGTTCAAACTGTGTGTAATGTTACAGTGGCCACAAATATTAAATGTACTTCCTAAATAAAACATCTGCCTTGTTTTTAATGAATACTTAGCTACTGTATGCTACTGTATTTTAATGTTGGTCGTTATGTTAGTACTTAGCCATGTTTTTTCCGAGGTGGTGCTTGATGAACAAAGTTTGAGAACCACGATTACAGATCCACGGAGCGGTGTACAAAGTGGAGCATGTGTCTGTTTATAGCCTCTCTCTCATCATCGTGGTCGTCATCATCTTGTCCCCACAGACACGTGAATGTGCGCTTTTATTTTCCCTTATTAGTTTAATTGCCGCTGAACAAGTCGGGGACGTCCTCTCCTGTGACAGACCGCAGCCAAGTTTGTAATGTCCCTCCATCTGTCTTCTCTCTGCTCTAAAGAGACACGTGACGCACACACAGTGCACTAATCGACGGCCTTTTCAGCGTCACCAAAATTAGACCGTCGCCATCATTACTTACGCAAATTCTTTCTATTTATGTCTGCATTTATGTCTGCAACGGCCACACTCAGAACAACAAACTACTTCCTGTGTATGATCCATAATCCTCTCTCTCGATGCTTGTCCATAGGATCCTTTTTGTGTAGTTCTGTAGTTAATGGTTTTTCATTCTTATCCCAGAGGTGTCCAAAGTGTGGCCCGGGGGCCATTTGCGGCCCGCAGCTCAAGTTTTGTTGGCTTGCAGCATATTGCTGATATAAAGTTGAACAGAACAAATAACAAAAAAAGGAGCGAAAAGACTTAAATTTAGTGAGAATTGAAAGTAATAATTAGGGGTGTCCCGATGTGATATTGATATCGGATATCGATCCGATACAAACAAATAAACAAGTATTGGATTAGCACAAGCTAGACATACATAGACTATATTGCCAAAAGTATTTGGTCACCTGCCTTGACTCACATATGCACTTGAAGTGCCATCCTATTCCTAACCCATAGAGTTCAATATGATGTCGGTCCACCTTTTGCAGCTATTACAGCTTCAACCCTTCTGGGAAGGCTGTCCACAAGGTTGCGGAGTGTATTTATAGGAATTTTCGACCATTCTTCCAAAAGCGCATTGGTGAGGTCACACACTGATGTTGGTCGAGAAGGCCTGGCTCTCAGTCTCCGTTCTAATTCATCCCAAAGGTGTTCTATCGGGTACAGGTCAGGACTCTGTGCAGGCCAGTCAAGTTCATCCACACCAGACTCTGTCATCCATTTCTTTATGGACCTTGCTTTGTGCACTGGGGAACAGTTATGTTGGAAGAGGAAGGGGCCCGCTCCAAACTGTTCCCACAAGGTTGGGAGCATGGAATTGTCCAAAATGTTTTGGTATCCTGGAGCATTCAAAGTTCCTTTCACTGGAACTAAGGGACCAATCCCAACTCCTGAACAACAACCCCACACCATAATTCCTCCTCCACTAAATTTCACACTCAGCTCAATGCAGTCCGAAATGTAGCGTTCTCCTGGCAACCTCCAAACCCAGACTCGTCCATCAGATTGCCAGATGGAAAAGCGTGATTCATCACTCCAGAGAACGTGTCTCCACTGCTCTAGAGTCCAGTGGCGAAGTGTATGGCTTAGATGCAGCCGTTCGGCCATGGAAACCCATTCCATGAAGCTCTCTGCGTACTGTACGTGGGCTAATTGGAAGGTCACATTAACTTTGGAGCTCTGTAGCTACTGACTGTGCAGAAAGTCGGCGACCACTTTGCACTATGCGCTTCAGCATCCGCTGACCCCTCTCTGTCAGTTTACGTGGCCTACTACTGAGTTGCTGTTGTTCCCAAACTCTTCCATTTTCTTATAATAAGTTGACTTTGGAATATTTAGGAGCGAGGAAATTTCACGACTGGATTTGTTGCACAGGTGGCATCCTATGACAGTTCCACGCTCCTGAAAGCGGACCATTCTTTCACAAATGTTTGTAGAAACAGTCTCCATGTGTAAGTGCTTGATTTTATACACCTGTGGCCGGGCCAAGTGATTAGGACACCTGATTCTGATCACTTGGATGGGTGGCCAAATACTTTTGGCAATATAGTGTATTAACTGTCCGGAACAGCGAAGCACACAGTAGCACACAAGCTAGACATAAGTAATAAGTGTTTCTAATTGAACAAAATTGCAGTGTAAAATATAAACAAATATTAAACAATATTAAATACAGATACAAAGTCTCCAAGGCAGCAGTGTATTAAACTGTATCCAATAACAAACGTGTCCGCATCACTCCACTTACTATGTCATGAGTATTGATAAGATTTTTCCTGTTCCGATTCCACTTTCATGTCTGCTTAACAATTCGGTTCCTTAACAATTCTCTTATCGATTCTTATTTGGAAAGAAAGAGAAAAAAAAAGGCGGATTAGTCTCAATTTTGTTTCGTTTAGAGGTAACACGGCCATACAAAGCCTACAATGAGGTCACATATGTAGCATAGAAGAAAAAAAAATAAGTGTAATAAATAAATATTCTGCTGTATAATTTAACAACATAAATAATGCGGAAAGAATGTAACATTTAGTAACATACGATATTAACTCATTACATGCAAAGTGCGATATGTCAAGCCTTTGTTTGTTATAATTGGATGATTATGGTTTACAGTTTATGCAATCCTGGAATTGAAAATCTCAGAAAATGTAAGGTTTCAAAAAGTGTAAGCCAAGATCGTCAAAATTATAATAAAGGCTCGACATATATCACATTGCATGCAATAAGTTAATATAATGTGTTACTAAATGTTACATTCTGTCATGTCTGTGTGATCATGTTTTGTTTTAGTCATGTTCGGTTTTGTTTTTGGACTTTTTGTGCACTTTTGTTGTTTTGTCACCATAGCAACCATTAGTTTTCACCTGTTACGTCACGCACCTGTTTCACGTTTTGAGTCACGCACCTGCTTTCACTAATCATGTCTATAGTATTTAAGTTCATTGTTTTCAGTTCGTCGTTCTGGCGACATCCCGCATTCATACCCCTGTCACACTCTGTCTACCTCTGCGCACTTCATGCCATGTCCAAGTAAGTTTTTTCTATTAATGCCACAGTTAGTGTTTTTGTTTAATTGTTCACAGTTTTTTGCCCACGTGCAAGTCTTTTTGTGTCGATAACAGCAATTATGACGTCTCTCCTCCCTTAATTCCGATAATTGAGCCGATAATGATAAAGACTGACAAAAGACTGTTGGACTCTCTGTTGTGGCTTGTGTTTCCACCTGTCTCCTTAACCCCTCCCCTCCCATACAGTATGTTATATCTGTGATGTCATGATACTGAAAAGTGTGGGCGTTCTTTAGCATGTCAGAAGAAGACATTTCACTCGTAATTTGAAAAAGGTGTTCTGCAAGAATGATAAATGGGGATGGTTAAAGACACATTATAACACAATAAAATGGAAAAAATCACCTTAATATTCACCATCATGAAGATTTATGGAAGCAGTACGAAGCTGCATGTGCTGCTCTGCCGAGACCTGGGGTTATTAGCAGTGACCGCAGCAAACGTAAACTTACAGGACTGATGAGAAAACATTTGATAAGAGACAACTGTCTGAAAGGAAAGATCTTAGGAGGGAAATAACTTGGAGACAAACTGAGGATTGGTTTATGTTTACCGGTAACTTCATGATTCATCTGATGGCACAGACTTTAATTACTTACCTTTTATGATTTCTTAGTGGAAAAAATGCAATTTATTCCTTGAACCCCGATTTCTTTATGTTTTACAATTGAATGCTGCCTTTCTATGGGGCAAACACGTTTTGCACTATACTGCCAGGGAAGAATGTAATTTAATTGTTTTCATCAAGAAGAGATTCCGCGTATTACGTGTTGTTGCTAATGACAATGCAAAATCTTATTGGCTTAGTTCTATTGGCCTCATTTATGTTTGTTGCTTTGGACAGATATTTTCATTTTCCGAAATCATATTTAGAATGTTTAAGTTGTTTGTTGTCTATCAATGAAATAATTAAAAAGTTGAAATATCAATAAATTCCAAAAAATGTTTGCGCTATGCAATAATTGTATTGTTTGCATGGGTCAGAATTACAGTAGGAAGTGTATTTGTACTCAAATTATAATTAAATGAAGAACTATCAGTTGACTATATCCTTATCCCTACAATGAATTTCAATATTTTTGTTAGGGTGTATACTGTTCAATTAATTTATTCTCACAAAATCTTGAGTAAATATATACTGTATACATAAATATCGGTTATTGTTATCAGTTGTAAACATCTGGAAATTATCGGTATATTATTGTGCATCCCTAATCATGATTAATCTAAATTAATTCACAGCAATCATGATTAATCTCATTTATAGTTGTAGTTATTTACAGTATATAGCAAAATATGCAAAAATTAAATACATCGATGGCTATTTACGTAAATATTTGTGCGCCTACAGAAGAGGTGTACGGTCAAGTGCGAGTATATTTTCTGCAAATTTGAACAAATTGTGATCATATTTATAACCATGATCATAATCATAATTTCAAATAACTCCACTTTTTATTCCCTTTAGTGTAGCCCAGGGGTGTCAAACGTACGGCCCGCGGGCCGGATCAGGTCCGTGAACAGGTTTTATCCGGGCCGCGGGATGTGTTTGCTAAGCATAAAAATGAGCCGAAATGTTTTGAACGAAAGAAACTGCTGCTCTAAATGTGTCCACTAGATGTCGCAATAGCAATTATTTGTATCTTTGTAGATGATGCTACATATGTAAAAAAAATAAAAATAAACCACATGATGTTAGTGCACCAGTCGAGGAAAATGAGCAAACTACATAAATAACATCCTGTAATTTGATGTTGAAATATTTTTTTTTTTATCCTTACAGATAATTAACACCAATGAGTTGACTGATGAACATTAACACATAATTTATTCAGAAAGTATAAAAAAACGACAAATAAAGATAGAATACTCTTAACCACGACATGTAGGTGTAAAAAAAAAACCAACAACATTATGAGTTATGCATTTTCAGAATGTGCTTGTTCTAATTTTAAACAAACAAAACAATCTAAAGTTGTCTTTATTTTTAAGTTTTTACCAGTCCGGCTCACTTCGGAGTAGATTTTTCTCCATGTGGCCCCCGATCTAAAATGACTTTGACACCCCTGTACTAGCCGGTCCACATACCGTAGATCAGGGGTGCTCATTACGTCGATCGCGAGCTACTGGTCGATCGCGGAGCGTGTGTCAGTCGATCGCCAGCCAGGCATTAAAAAAATAGTCCTAAGAATGAGTGATCATAAATCTTCACTATGACGTCACTTTCGTCACTTGATTGACATTCACGGCACCCGAGGGTCTTCTGAGATGACGCTGGCTGCTGCCAGCTCATTAAAATTAGACAGGAAGGCGAGAAACACTTTATGTCAACTGACTCTGGCGCCGTACCTGTCGTCAAAACTCCAAAGACCGACCACACAGTTGCACAATAAAAGCTCTGCTTCATCCTGCCTGCGCTAACAAAATAAGAGTCTCAGAAAGCTGGCGTGCACGCCAATGTATTTCTTGTAAAGTGTATACAGAGGAGTATGGAAGCTGGACAAATAAGATGCCAAAAACCAACCACTTTCATGTGGTATTGGACAGAAAGGAAGACTTTTTTTCCCCTCCATTCGAAAATGCGGACGTTATCCGCACCACTGTCTGATTCCAATCAATGCAAGTCATCAGAATCAGGTAATACACCAACTTATATTCTTGTCTTCATGAAAGAAAGGAATCTATATGTGTTAAACATGCTTGTATTATCTTTAAGCACCTTTAACTTATTAACAATATTAACTATATGTGTTAAACATGCTTGTATTATCTTTAAACACCTTCAACTTATTAACAATATTAACTGTGTTAAACATGCTTGTATTATCTTTAAACACCTTTAACTTATTAACAATATTAACTATATGTGTTAAACATGCTTGTATTATCTTTAAACACCTTCAACTTGTTAACAATATTAACATATGTATTAAACATTCTTGTATTATCATTAAACACCTTTAATTTATTAACAATATTAACTATATGTGTTAAACATGCTTGCATTATCATTAAACACCTTTAACTTGTTAACAATATTAACTATGTGTTAAACATGCTTGCATTATCTTTAAACACCTTTAACTTATTAACAATATTAACTATATGTGTTAAACATGCTTGTATTATCATTAAACACCTTTAACTTGTTAACAATATTACCAAAAGGTGTTAAACATGCTTGTATTATCATTAAACACCTTTAACTTGTTAACAATATTAACTATATGTATTAAACATGCTTGTATTATCATTAAACACCTTTAATTTATCCACAATATTAACTATATGTGTTAAACATGCTTGCATTATCATTAAACACATTTAGCTTGTTAACAAAAACATATATTTCATAAATAAGTAAATATAAATTATATATATGAATGAGGTAGATCCCCACGACTTGATCAATTGAAAAGTAGCTCGCCTGCAGAAAAAGTGTGAGCACCTCTGCCGTAGATTGAAGAAGTGTGAATACAAATATATTTTTGATCAAATTTATTTCCTCTCTTATGCTGTTTGGGTCACGATGGTAACAGATTTCAAAACGTATAACGGCGTCGCAGCTTATAAACCAAGGTGGTGTACATTCTGACAAACCAACACGGATCATTTTTGTGAATAATTCAGCCACGGCAGAGTTCTGCTCTCTACTGTTATAGTTTTCCTATATGTTTTAATTGTGCTCAGTCAATAAATAAGCTGAATTCTTTATTTACACATGTTCAGAACCACTGGAAACTCTTTTGCAGCACATACCATTCTCTATTTACACAAAGTTCTAACCCCAGTGTACAACAAACACACCAATCATCTGAAGGATAGCTGAGTGAAGCGTTCTGTTGTCCAAAAAATGGCAGCTGTGTGAGTGACTACAGGTCATCCGACTCGGGCACTTGAATGGACTCGAGGGTGATTTGGGGCAGGATCAAATGGGTGCCCTCGGTTATCCATCCCTGGGCCGTTCTGTTGAAGGTGGGCCGCTTGATCCCCGCATCCTGGAGCTCCGGGTACTTGGGCGGATTGAGGTCCAGCTCTGGGAGTTTGAATGTGATTCCTCGGGGCGCTTTGTCGAAGCCGCCATAAGGGGTCGCGACCCTGTAACGAGCACCGCGTTATCAGCCCTGTTACTTGACATGAAAAATGCACACTCGACTTACCGGTTGAAGCTTTTGTACTCAGGAAGTTCAGGGGGAGGGTCCATGGCGGGCATTTGTAGTTTGAAAGTCTCAGTGAGGCCCGGGTCATCGCTGATGGCCTCCTCCCACGGTGAGTGGTAGGATTTAGACATGGCGGAGGCACTTGACTCATCTGCATTCGTATCTGTCATAGAAGCACATCGTTTAAACATCATATTAACCAGTGATGACCCCTAAGGCAGCGTTTTTCAACCTTTTTTCAGCCCAGGCACATTTTTTTCATTGAAAAATATGCGGGGGCACACCAGCAGCAGAAAACATAAAAAAATTAAACTCAGCAGCTGATATTGACAGTAAAAAAGTCGTTCTCGCAATTGTTAGAAATGACTTTAAACCATAACCAAGCATGCATCACTATAGCTCTTGTCTCAAAGTAGGTGTACTTTCAACACCTGTCATCACGCCGTGACTTATTTTGAGCTTTTTGGTGTTTTCCTGTGTATTGTGTTTTAGTTCTTGTCTTGTGCTCCTATTTTAGTGGCTTTTCCTGTTTTGTTGGTATTTTTCCTGTAGCAGTTTCATGTCTTCCTTTGAGCGCTATTCCCCGCACCTGCTTTGTTTTTAGCAATCTAGACCAGTGGTTCTCAACCTTTTTTCAGTGATGTACCCCCTGTGAACATTTTTTTAATTCAAGTACCCCCTAATCAGAGCAAAGCATTTTTGGTTGAAAAAAAGAGATAAAGAAGTAAAATACGTCATCAGTTTCTGATTTATTAAATTGTATAACAGTGCAAAATATTGCTCATTTGTTGTGGTCTTTCTTGAACTACTTGGAAAAAAAGATATACAAATAACTAAAAACTTGTTGAAAAATAAACAAGTGATTCAATTATAAATAAAGATTTCTACACATAGAAGTAATCATCAACTTAAAGTGCCCTCTTTGGGGATTGTAATAGAGATCCATCTGGATTCATGAACTTAATTCCAAACATTTCTTCACAAAAAAAGAAATCTTTAACATCAATATTTATGGAACATGTCCACAAAAAATCTAGCTGTCAACACTGAATATTGCATTGTTGCATTTCTTTTCACAGTTCTTTTTGACAGACATTTAAAAAAAATCTCACGTACCCCTTGGCATACCTTCAAGTACCCACAGGGGTACGCGTACCCCCATTTGAGAACTACTGATCTAGACTATTTAAGTTGTTGCTATCCTTCTTTGTGGGGACATTGTTGATTGTCATGTCATGTACGGATGTACTTTGTGGACACAGTCTGCTCCACACGCTGTAATGTAAGTCTTTGCTGTCGTCCAGCATTCTGTTTTTGTTTACTTTGTAGCCAGTTCAGTTGTAGTTTCGTTCTGCATAGCCTTCCTTATGCTAATCTTCAATGCCTTTTCTTTAGAGCACTCGCCTTTTGTTTATTTTTGGTTTAAACGTTAGATACCTTTTTCCCTGCGTGCTGCCTCCCGCTGTCGTCTGCATATTGTGATCACGACAAACCATGTTCCCGACAACTACAAAGCAATTAGCTACCTGCTGCCACCTATTGATATGAAAGAATGTAACATGGTTACTAGGGCTGTGAATCTTTGGGTGTCCCACGATTCGATTCAAAATCGATTTTTTTTTTCAATTCAACACGATTCTCGATTCAAAAACGATTTTTTTCTCGATTCCAAAGGATTCTCTATTTATTCAATACATAGGATTTCAGTAGGATCTATTCCAGTCTGCTGACATGCAAGCAGAATAGTAGATTTTTGTAAAAAGCTTTTATAATTGTAAAGGACAATGTTTTTTCAACTGATTGCAATAATGTAAATTTGTTTTAACTATTAAATGAACCAAAAATATGACTTATTTTATCTTTGTGAAAATATTGGACACTGTGTTGTCAAGCTTATGAGATGTGATGCAAGTGTAAGCCACTGTGACACTATTGTTCTTTTTTTTTGTTTTTATAAATGTCTAATGATAATGTCAATGAGGGGTATTTAATCACTGCTATGTTGAAATTGTAACTAATATTGATACTGTTGTTGATAATATTCATTTTTGTTTCACTACTTTTGGTTTGTTCTGTGTCGTGTTCAGTGTTGGGTTAGTTACTGAAAACCAGTAACTAGTTACAGTTACTAGTTACTTTATTTCAAAAGTAACTCAGTTACTAACTCAGTTACTTAAACCAAAAAGTAATGCGTTACTGTGAAAAGTAACTATTTAGTTACTTATATATATATTTTTTAATTTTTTTAAGGCCCCATTTAATGCCCTTTTAGCCTTCATTTTAGTACTGTTATTGCACTGGAGAATAATACAATCTGTTGTTCAACTTGACATGCATTTGCATCATTGAACTCTGCTAAGCAATGTGCTCTACATACAACACACAAAGACAAAGATATGTTTTAAAGGGCCAATTTGTTTCAGACCAGAACAAATTGACAAAACTATTTTAAATAGCTGCAACTTAACATACATAAGTAACAAACAGCATAATAACAACATAGCTGTAAAACAAGAAAGGCACACACTACATACATAAAGCCTAACCAGGCGTTTTCTCAAGGAATTCTGAAATAAAATCATGTCTGAAGCCCAGAACACTCTACACATTTCCCCACTTAGTTTAGAGAAAAGGAAATATTAGCCTGGCCCACTAGTATCCCTCTTTAGGTTTGTGAACTTTATAGTCTAAACATTTAGAGTGATGTGATAATCAAACACTCTAAAAGTTTAAAATGAAAGAGTATATAAGAGAATTGACAGAGTGTGTGTACCTTCACGTGTGCAGTGCCTCGTTAAAATCCAGCCGCTGTTGGAGGTGGAGGTGAGTGTGTCTCTTTACTAGCTTCGTCGAAGCATGTTGTTTTTGTCGCTGTTTCAGCATATTTGAAACTTACATTCAGCTAAAATGTTCTTTTCTTTGTGGTCGATAAAAGAAACGTACTGAAAATATCTCCATTTTAAGAAACTCGGCTTCGGGGTTCGCCATGACGTCTTGATAGTAGACACAGACACGCCCCCTCCCCCACACACACACTCACACACACACACACGTACACACAGACAGCGCGCGGCGCGCCTCTTTTTCGTCGCCTCTTCAGCAGCGACACTCAGATCTTCTCAGTTTCTAGCCGATACTACATAAAAAATAACGCAAAATAACGCAGTAACGCATCATGTAGTAACGGTAACGGAGTTACTGAATATAAAAAATAACGCGTTAGATTACTAGTTACCGCCGATAGTAACGGCGTTACAGTAACGCGTTACTTTGTAACGCGTTAGTCCCAACACTGGTCGTGTTTGTGTCTCCTCTCAATTGCTCTGTTTATTGCAGTTCTGAGTGTTGCTGGGTCGGGTTTGGTTTTGGAATTGGATTGCATTGTTATGGTATTGCTGTGTATTGTTTTGTTGGATTGATTAATTTAAAAAAATAAAAAAAATATTTCTTTAAAAAATAAAATAAAATAAAAAAATAAATAATCGATTTTTAAGAAATGAGAATCGTGATTTGAATTCGAATCGATTTTTTCCAACACCCCTAATTGTTACTCTGCCGAGCTCTAGACAGCACTGACACTCAACAACGGCACATTATTTGCGGATTATAATTACTGGTTTGCAAGCAAAAAATATTTTAAGCCCAATTAGGTGAAATTATATCATCTCCCACGGTACACCACACTGTATCTCACGGTACACCAGTGTGCCGCAGCACAGTGGTTGAAAAACACTGCCCTAAGGAACACCAACACTTATGTATTTTATATTTTTAATAGAGATCAAACGTTTGAAATCAAGTTATCTGCTATTATGACGGTTTGGATTATAATTGTTATTTTCCTGTGTTTATATCACTTCCCGTCCTGGTACTCTTGTTTTGATAGTGTTTCCTGTTTGGTGTCTGTTTTGAAGCACCTTTACTTTCTGTCCCTTGTTCTGCCAGAACACCCGTTCCTCATTGGTAATTAGTTCTATTCAGTGCCACCTTGTTCACTCGTTAGTGCTGGGACACTATTGAGTGTATTCCATCGTGTGCTGTTGATTTCTGACTTCCTGCTAGCCATTTCTTATGTTTCTGCTGCATGGTTCCTAATTCAACCATTGTCAGCCCAGTGCAGGGGTTCTCAACCTTTTTGAACTCGGCTCCCACATTTTCCACTACAGAGTGGTACGGCACCCACTAAATAAAATATGAACACTGAATTAATCTTGCTAATTGTATTCAATAATTATATCTAATCTACTTATAGTCAAACATGTTAACAACCTTGTCAAATGTTTTGAAACCATATGTTAATCACAAAGATTATTTATCTAACACATAAACCTTAGGCTTAGGTCAGGCTGATTACAAATATAAATACTAACCAAATATACTAAAAAGACCTAATGAAAAACATGTTTACATGCAATTACGCATCTTAAATTATTCTTAAACGGGCAACAAAATTAAAGTTTCACTACTTTAGTCATAATTTTGGCGCTTAAACTTTTTCTGTATTTTTTTATATTGTCTTTACTGCTGGGAAAGTGTATTACAGTTGAGAACCGCTGCAGCCAATACGAACGAGAGCTGAGAAACAAGGGACGCCGGCCTTGTGGTTCGGAAACACTGGTATAGACCAACAAGATGCTTAAAACAAATAAAATGCTCTTCTGGTAAGTTAATCATTTGGTGATGATATTGCTCATTTTCGTAATTTTTAATTTTTTGTGTTTTTTAATTTACAAAAAACACACATAATGTTAATTCATTTAATAAAATAAAATACAGCAACCCTAACTCCAGCCCAATTCCAATTTTATAATACTTAGGATATAAAAATTTACTAAAAAAGTTGAGAAACACGCAAATATAACACTTGGTAAATACAATAGTAAAATAAAACAAAACACATTGTAATAGCCACAGTATTATTAATAGTGATAATAAAACTATCAATAAGGGGTGGGCCAAAGAAAAGGCAAACTAAATAAATAAATACTTCCAGGTAGTCATAGGGTGTCCCCAACTAAATGACAGATAGTTAATAGTAATGGACCCTTATTGGGTCCATTTGTACACTCTCAGTTACATTAACATTGATATTATACATGTGGGCTCATAGATAGAAATGCCGTTAAATGTAGCTTTGATGTAGCAAGCTACTTTGCCGTGTAGCTTAGCTACATTTAATCAAGAGTAACTTGTACCTTAGCTGACTACATTTTCCAAGTAGCTTGCCCATCACAACTAGTACTCCTCTGCTTCTCTGGTCGAAGTTTTTCACAGACAGCAAGTGGAAGTGTTGGGTAACCAATCAGGTTTAAGGATCCGCCCACAGACATTGATGGGTGAGTTTCATGAAATAAATAAATACGTTATTAAATTGTAAATATGTAAATCTTGAAATAATTGATTAAATCAAACAATAATGAAATCAATAGTCAATTAAAAAAATATTAAAAACATGAAATAATTGATTAATTAATGAATTAACAAAACAATAGTTCAATATTTGAATAATTAATGAAAAATTTATTAAATCATAAAATCGTGAAAACCAAAATGAATAGTTATTATTAAATAGTTATTTAAATTATGTAATAATTAACCAAAAAATAATTAAACAATTAATCAAATCATGAAATAAATCAATCAATCATGAATTGGTAGTGAAATAAATACATCATTAAATTAAAAAAATTATGATATCAGAAAATAATTAAATACATTATTAAATATTGCAATAAATTATAAAATAATTAATGAAATCATGAATTAATTAACTGAATGGTTAAATGAATAATTAATTAAATAATTCATGAATAGAATGATATTAATAATAATATTTATTTAAATCATGGAATGATCAAATCAATAATTAATTAAATATTGATATTCATATCATGGTAACATAAAAAAAATCGAAATATCGAAATAATTAATCAAATGATGAAATAAGTAAATGTACTTTTACCAAACACCCATTTAATAACACATTTATGTATACAATTATTTAAGTAATTATTTGAAGAGGTGTGTATTTATTTATTTTGTCTTGTTTGACCCTCCATAGTTATGCAGGGTGAAGTCTCCTCAAACTGACAAAAAAAAAATCTTTTTTTTTTATATATTCACCTCCCACATGTACAGCAGACACATGTCACACACGCACACACCTCTGAGTTTAATACGTTGTCAACTTTTTCCGTACAAAAACACCACTGACTACGACGTGGTCATGAGTTGAGTTTGCAGCAACAGAGCAAAGACTTTGGGTTTGTGATGAGATTATGAAGCGGGAGCGTGCTTAGAAAGCTCTTAGCCTTGGCAGGCTGACTTGTCCATCATTATGATCTTGGGTCTTAAAATAGCACATACTTGAAGTGTACACTCATCATATAACATGTCCACATGGGATGACATCCCTTCAGGACTAAAGCTGGGAGCTTTGACGGCCTGCATGAGATGAAACCCTGTCATTAATCATTCTTTTGAAAAAAGATTTTCCAAACTAAACATCAGCCGTACAGTGCTTCTCAAATCTCTTGTATGATCCGAGCTCCTCACGGCTCTACAGTGTGTCGTCCTTTTTTTTATGACAACCTTACATAATCACCAGCTCATGCTTGAATGTTTGCCACTGGCTCGTATTTTTAGCCCACAGTGGGGGAAATATGGGCGGCAAATGACAACGAAAAAATAAAAGCTGACACAGCAAATATGACGCAACAAATGCATGATAGGTGAACATGTTGAAATCCTTACTAATGCTGTGAATCCCATTTCACTGTGGAAAAGCCTTAACATGACAGGTAAATGGTGCCATTGGAAGCCCACACATTCTGTGTTATGGATGGAATATTGTAATAATAAGCATTAAGCCAGGGGTGTCAAACTCATTTTAGGTCAGGGGCCGCAGCATGGAGGAAAACCTATTCATGGCATACTAATTCAAAAATAAAAACAACATCAATTTGTTGGGTTTTTTATTGTTTTACTTCAGCCAAAAAGAGAACAAGCACATTCTTAAAATGTACATATTACAATTACCGTATTTTTCGGACTATAAGTCGCAGTTTTTTTCATAGTTTGGCTGGGGGTGCGATTTATACTCAGGAGCGACTTATGTGTGAAATTATATCATGGAGAAGTTTCTTCAGCGCAGGAATTATGACTAAAGTGGTGAAACTGTACTTGTATCTGCACTTTGATTTTATTGACAATTTAGTTAAAAAACATATTTATTATTCATTTAGTTTATTTAACGTAAATCTATTTTTAATCAGTTATTTATGAGTCCTTTTTTATGCTGTATATTTGGTTAGTTTTGTAATCAGCCTGAGCCGTTGGATAAAACCTTCGCCTTTTTTTAATGAATACTTAGGCCTACTATGCTACTGTATTTAATATTATCAAATACATTTCCCCCAAAAAATGCGACTTATACTCCAATGTGACTTATACATGTTTTTTTCCTTCTTTATCGTGCATTTTCAGCCGGTGCGACTTATACTCCGGTGCGACTTATACTCCGAAAAATACGGTAATCCTTTTGGCAAAACACTTCATGTTAGTTAAACATTTTGATGGAAAAAAATGGTGCAGTTTCAAAAACACTTTGTCTCAGTGTTTTTACAAAGCCGTTAAACTTCAATCACTTCCTGTTTGGCATTCTCATGTTGACAATTCACCATCAAAGACGTGTTTGGAAAAGCAGTCGAGTGTTACCTCAAAACACCGCATTGGTGACAACTGCCACGACACATTCATTTGTCATCATTCAAATATTACAATTATAATCAAAACAATTGTCAAAAAATGACACCATAATAGTAAAAATCAAGGTAACATAACTACAAACTTTACCAATGTGAACATGGTATATTCAAGCCCAAAATAAAATGGAACAAACAACAGAGGTAGAAACACACATTATTACAATGGAGTTCAGGTTGCACATCGTGCCGTCAACCAATTGCGAACACTGCACGGAACTCTAACTACAATGATGTTGACTTAAGCCTTTGCTTAACTTACCGTTTTGTTATTTTATCCGTTGAATGGATAATTTACAATGAAAGAAGGTATTGTGCGTCAATACAGCATTAATCTGCTGCCAGCCACAACAGGAGCAGCTGACTGCTTGCACCTGCACTGATTGGAGTAGCGGCAGCCAATCTATTTTTATATTGAGCAAACTCATCTTGCGGGCCCCATCAGGCCCGCGAGCGGTATGTTTGACACCCCTGCACTAAGCTAAAAAGTATTAAAAAAAATATAACAAATAATAATAAACCTTTTAAAAAAGGTTAAAAAGTGTCTCTGATCACAGACACTTTATTTTTCACTCCTTTTTTAATTGTGGAGATGCCTTAAAATTGATTCCTAAACTTTTCAAAATTAAAAACATTTTACTATTACTATATATATATATATATATATATATATATATATATATATATATATATATATATATATATATATATATATATATATATATATATATACACATATATATGTATATATATAATATATCTATATATGTATATATGTATATATGTGTATATGTATATATGTATATATATATATATATATATATATGTATATATGTGTGTGTATATATATATATATATATATATATATATATTTATACATACATATATACAGTGTGTGTGTGTGTATAATTATGCATATATGTATATATGTGTCTGTATATATATGTATTTATATATATATATTTGTGTGTGTATATATGTACAATGTATATGTGTATGTATATACAAAACCCAAAACCAGTGCAGTTGGCACGTTGTCCATCCATCCATCCATCCATCCATTTTCTACCGCTTAGTCCCTTCGGGGTCGCGGGGGGGCGCTGGAGCCTATCTCGTATAATTCGTAAATAAAGACAGAATACAATGATTTGCAAATCCTTTTCAACTTATATTCAATTGAATAGACTGCAAAGACAAGATATTTAATGTTCGAACTGAGAAACATTTTTTTTTTTGCAAATAATCATAAACTTAGAATTTAATGGCAGCAACACGTTGCAAAAAAGTTGGTGCAGGCGCATTTTTACCATTGTGTTACATGGCCTTTCCTTGTAACAACACTCAGTAAACGTTTGGGAACTGAGGAGACCAATTTTTTAAGCTTTTCAGGTGGAATTCTTTCCCATTCTTGCTTGATGTACAGCATAAGTTGTTCAACAGTCCGGGGTCTCCGTTGTGGTATTTTACGCTTCATAATGCGCCACACATTTTTTGGGAGACAGGTCTGGACTGCGGGCAGGCCAGTCGAGTACCCGCACTCTTTTACTACGAAACCATGCTGTTGTAACACATGGCTTGGCATTGTCTTGCTGAAATAAGCAAGGGCGTTACTTGGATGGCAACATATGTTGCTCCAAAACCTGTATGTACCTTTCAGCATTAATGGTGCCTTCACAGATGTGTAAGTTACCCATGTCTTGGGCACTAATACACCCCCATACCATCACAGATGCTGGCTCTTGAACTTTGCGCCTATAACAGTCCGAATGGTTCTTTTCCTCTTTGTTCCGGAGGACACGACGTCCACAGTTTCCAAAAACAATTTGAAATGTGGACTCGTCAGACCACAGAACACTTTTACACTTTGCATCAGTCCATCTTAGATGAACTCGGGCCCAGCAAAGCCGGCGGCGTTTCTGGGTGCTGTTGATAAATGGCTTTGGCTTTGCATAGCAGAGATTTAACTTGCACTTACAGATGTAGCGAGCAACTGTAGTTACTGACAGTGGTTTTTTGAAGTGTTCCTGAGCCCATGTGGTGATATTCTTTACACACTGATGTCGCTTTTTGATGCAGTACCGCCTGAGGGATCGAAGGTCCGTAATATCATCGCTTACGTGCAGTGATTTCTCCAGATTCTTTGAACCTTTTGATGATATTACGGACCGTAGATGGTGAAATCCTTCAATTCCTTGCAATAACTTGTTGAGAAATGCTGTTCTTAAACTTTTGGACAATTTGCTCACGCATTTGTTCACAAAGTGGTGACCCTCGCCCCATCCCTGTTTGGGAATGACTGAGCATTTCATGGAAGCTGCTTTTATACCCAATCATGGCACCCACCTGTTCCCAATTAGCCTGTTCACCTGTGGGATTTTCCAAATAAGTGTTTGATGAGCATTCCTCAACTTTCTCAGTCTTTTTTGCCACTTGTGCCAGCTTTTTTGAAACATGTTGCAGGCATCAAATTCCAAATGAGCTAATATTTGCAAAAAATAACAACGTTTTCCAGTTCGAACGTTAAGTAGCTTGTCTTTGCAGTCTATTCAATTGAATATAAGTTGAAAAGGATTTGCAAATCATTGTATTCTGTTTTTATTTACGATTTACGCAACGTGCCAACTTCACTGGTTTTGGGTTTTGTACTCTATATGTGTGTAAATATATTGTTACTTTACATGCAGTCGGCTTATGGCCCCTGGCCAATTTTTTTTTAGCCCAATGCGGCCCCATGAGTCAAAAAGTTTGGACACCCCTGCTATAACAAGTCCATAGACTTATATTGGTCAGATCATAGACTTATATTGGTAAGATTGGTCAGATTAGGACAGTTTAGCTTGTCGTTGTTGTTGTTTTAGCTTGTTAATAAAGATATACTTAATTTATCAAATCCCTGTTAAGTTTTGTTTGATATTTAGTACTATATAGCACTTTATATTGTGTTCAAAGTGTACAAACCTTCACTAATATATGGACATTGGTCAAGGCTGGGATCCATTATTAATACCTACATTCTTTCTTGTGGAGACATTTGCTTCACTGTACACACTTTTCAATTTACAAACCGTGTTCAGGAACCAATTGAGTTTGTAAATCCAAGTTCCACTGTAATTATAGATTTAGTATTTGTATTTGTATTGTATTTGTCGTATCTGTTTATATCCAGGATGCATATAGACTAAATGGCAAAATATGAGCTTTATTACCTTGAGGTGTGTCATCTGGGTTGGGAGTGTTTCCATTGGTTGGTGCATCCACTTTAATTTCAATCATGTGTGCGTTCGCAGTCAGAAAATCATGCTGTAAAACACAAGAAAGTTAACAGGGGCAGTTTTGAGGCTGGAACCGACAACTTTAAATACAAAAATCAGTTTTATTGACCGTTAGGCAAAACTGTACCTTTGTTGTTAACCTGCAGTTTGATTATGTTGTATGATTTCTATGCACTCAGGCTACGTTCAATATGCAGGGTCAGATGTCCAATTCTGATTTTTTTTTTGTTAAATCTGATCTTTTTAGTGGCTGTTCACATTGAGATTTGTCATGTGAATGCAATCTGACCCCCTCGCGGACATGACGTCATAACGTCGCACGCACTGCAGTGTTTACTTGAAGTAAGCATGGCTTCAGCTCTAGTCCGTCTCAGTAGTGGCGAATTTGTGGCAATTTCAAGGGTTTTCAGCAATAAAAGTCAGCATTTTCTGAACCGATTGAGAAGATTGAGAAGGAAGAGGATGAGTATATTGGCTCTGGCAGTTCAGCAGGATATTGAAGAGCGTGTTTATGGATGAGCAGTCGAAGACAGGAACATCATTTTCACCTGTTTTCTGCTCTGTTGTCAATGTTACTACACGATCGGTACCGAAAGACACAATCGGTCAACGCATTGTTTTACGACAGTTATCGCACCCACCTACGAGCGCTGTATTGTACTGTTGTTGTTCATGTGTTTGTTTGTAAATTCATCCATCCATTTTCTACCGCTTGTCCTTTTTGGGGTCGCGGGGGGTGCTGGAGCCTATCTCAGCTGCATTCAGGCGGAAGGCGGGTTACACCCTGGACAAGTCGCCCCCTCATCGCAGGGCCAACACACAGGGCCGGCCCGTGGCATAGGCCGTATAGGCAAATGCTAAGGGCGCCGTCCACCAGGGGGCGCCACGCCAGTGCCACAAATGTTGGAGAAAAAAATAAAAAAATAAAAGTTGGTAATATTATTTCTAAATACAAAAAATAATCCCACGTTAATTAAAATGCAAAGTAAAGCCTATTTAATAGAAATATTATTTGTTACAACATTACGCCCCCCCCCCCCCCCCCCCCCCCCCCCCACCGGGGGGAACCCCCCGCACGGTGCGCCCCTCCCTTCCCGTATCATGACTCTTTTTGGACGTCACCACATCAAAAAATCAACACAAGATGTCAAAACGGCCAAAACTGTCAGGTGCCCAGGGAAGAAAAAAGAGAAAAGAAGAGGAGGAGAAACGAGAAAAGACAGAGGTAGCAGGTAGGTAACGTTAGCCTACATGAAATGATTTGTCTGTTACAGAATGTGATAGTAACCTGGCTTTTTAGCATTAAGCTAATGTTACATGATTCGGCAATTGCTAATCTATAATCTGTTTTAACGTCGGGTTAATATTGTGGAGGGGGCTAAATTGTTATGGAAAATAATAATGTAACGTTAGGGATAATTGTATTAGATCTTTTAAGCAGGTGTTTTTTGTTTACATTGTTATTGCCTTCTGGTTAGCTAATGTTTGCCATGCAGGTAATAGTCACTTTTCCACCCCTTTATATATTAGATATAGTTGTAAGTAAAAAAAAAAGGTCAAAGACAAAGCTATTCGGTTTCTTGTGAGTATATACACTTCACTGCCGATGTGGGGGGGGCGCCACCTAAAATCTTGCCTAGGGCGCCAGATTGGTTAGGGCCGGGCCTGCCAACACAGATAGACAGACAACATTCACACTCACATTCACAAACTAGGGCCAATTTAGTGTTGCACGATCTATCCCCAGGAGCATGTTTTTGGTGGTGGGAGGAAGCCGGAGTACCCGGAGGGTATTCTGAACATTATAAATAAAGATTTATACAAAAAAATATATATATATATTTTTTTTTTTTTACTATATATATATATATATATATCCATCCATCCATTTTCTACCGCTTATTCCCTTTGTGGTCGCGGAGGGCGCTGGAGCCTATCTCAGGTACAATCGGGCGGAAGGCGGGGTACACCCTGGACAAGTCGCCACCTCATCGCAGGGCCAACACAGATAGACAGACAACATTCACACTCACATTCACAAACTAGGGCCAATTTAGTGTTGCACGATCTATCCCCAGGAGCATGTTTTTGGTGGTGGGAGGAAGCCGGAGTACCCGGAGGGTATTCTGAACATTATAAATAAAGATTTATACAAAAAAATATATATATATTTTTTTTTTTACTATATATATATAGTAAAAAATATATATATATATTTTTTTTTACTATATATATATATATATATATATATATATATATATATATAGTAAAAAAAAAAAGATATATATATATTTTTTTGTATAAATCTTTATTTATAATGTTCAGAATACCCTCCGGGTACTCCGGCTTCCTCCCACCGATAATAACTTCAAAAAAAAATAAAATAAATAAATAAAAAATATATATATATATATATATATATATATATATATATATACAGGGCCGGCCCGTGGCATAGGCCGTATAGGCAAATGCTAAGGGCGCCGTCCATCAGGGGGCGCCACGCCAGTGCCACAAATGTTGGAGAAAAAAAAAAAAAAAAAGTTGGTACTATTATTTCTAAATACAAAAAATAATCCCACGTTAATTAAAATGCAAAGTAAAGCCTATTTAATAGAAATATTATTTGTTACAACATTACGCCCCCCCCCCCCTCCCTTCCTGTATCGTGACTCTTTTTGGACGTCACCACATCAAAAAATCAACACAAGATGTCAAAACGGCCAAAACTGTCAGGTGCCCAGGGAAGAAAAAAGAGAAAAGAAGAGGAGGAGAAACAAGAAAAGACAGAAGTAGCAGGTAGGTAACGTTAGCCTACATGAAATTATTTGTCTGTTACAGAATGTGATAGTAACCTGGCTTTTTAGCATTAAGCTAATGTTACATGATTCGGCAATTGCTAATCAATAAATAGCTAGTTCTGTTTTAACGTCGGGTTAATATTGTGGAGGGGGCTAAATTGTTATGGAAAATAATAATGTAACATTAGGTAATTACAGTACTCCCACCTTACATTCCTCAGGGACATTTCTTTCTTTTTTTAGTTTATTTCGAACATGAACACACTTACATCATAATACATCACACAATTTCACATCATTTCATTTTACATGCCCGAAAAGGAGTAGGAAGAAGCAAAGCTTATTTAATCCTACCCCTTTCCCACTTCAAAGCGTTTACAAATATATAGAATCATTTACTGACCTTTTTATATAATAAAATAACATCTATGAATTAGTATACAACAGTTTTGTAATATGTAATTAATTAATTAATTCAGTCATTATTAACATACTGAGATGAAGAATATCTTATTTTCAATAAGGTTGAAAGTATTTCTCATAATTCTTCTTCTTTGTACTCTGTAAGCACTATTATTTTGAACAACCTCTTAAACTGGATCATATCAGTACAATTTTTAACTTCTTTACTTACCATTCCATAATTTAATTCCACATACTGATATGCTAAAAGTTCTAAGTGTTGTACATGCATATAAATGTTTGTATTAGATCTTTTAAGCAGGTGTTTTTTGTTTACATTGTTATTGCCTTCTGGTTAGCTAATGTTTGCCCTGCAGGTAATAGTCACTTTTCCACCCCTTTATATATTAGGTATAGTTGTAAGTTAAAAAAAAAAAGGTCAAAGACAAAGCTATTCGGGTTCTTGTGAGTATATACACTTCACTGCCGATGTGGGGAGGGGCGCCACCTAAAATCTTGCCTAGGGCGCCAGATTGGTTAGGGCCGGGCCTGTATATATATATATATATATATATATATATATTTTTGTTGTTGTTTGTTTGTTTGTTTGTTTGTTTTTGAAGTTATTATCGCACCCGCCATTCCAGTTACCATGGTTTTATCTTTTGTAATATTTATTTGAATAACAATGCCGTATAAAAAATACTTAAGAATACAGTATTTATTCTGAAAGCGCACAGAAACATGAACGATGTGCTCAGCAGCCTTAAATGGCAAATAAATCAATCTTTTTTTCACTACTTTATTTACAATAAATACACCAATTCACAATACTAACTGTATATTTGTTGTTAAAATACATATTTAAGTTACAGTAAGTGTATAAACGTATAAAAAAAAAATCAACAGTTCAAAAAATAAATGACGTTATGGGAGTCAGTGGCGCCCCCGTGCGTCATTTATTGCAATGACAGAAGAGTTGAAAGTGGTTGAAAATGTGGCGATAATACTCCCTAATTTTTTTTAAAAATCTACCCATTGTTAATTTTTATATTCTTGCTATATTTTATTCCTAGGTAAGCTACGTTTTCTACCAAACATTAATAAAACATTCAAATATCAGAGAACATGACGTAGCAGAACTCCGTTAACTATTGCAAGTCCAGGAAGTGACGTTGACCTCGCGCATGCGTGGACCGATCGTGTCGTCCGGTACCGATCATATATTGTAACCTATTTTTATGGGCTTTCCTCTTGGTGATGTTAAGTTCCTGTTATACGCTGTCATACAGTATATGCCTTGAGCTCTTATTTTGAAGGCGCTAAGAGCGGAAGTGAGATCACGTTGTGGCGTGGAGCGAAGGTTTTTGAAAAGGTAAATAAAGGGTCCTCGTGTAAACTGGAGATTCCGTGTTTATTATTTTGTAGTTTCATACCATATATGTCGCCTATACGGTATGAAACTACAAAATATTAAACACGGAATCTCCAGTTTACACGAGGACCCTTTATTTACCTTCTTTTCAAAAACCTTCGCTCCACTCCACAACGTGATCTCACTTCCGCTCTTAGCGCCTTCAAAATAAGAGCTCAAGGCATATACTGTATGACAGCGTATAACAGGAACTTAACATCACCAAGAGGAAAGCCCATAAAAATAGGTTACATATTATTAATTTCATTTTTTTCATTTATTCATTTATTTCAGGCAATGACATTAAAAAAAAAAGTACAAAGTAGACAATACATAATAATATAACATAATATTAATATAATGCAAAAGGTAATGTACAGTATGTAAGCATGATTGTCCAGTTTTGCCTCAAAGGGAGTGGGAAGAAGATAATTGATTTAATCCCACCCCCAGTTCTCCATTCAGTGATTAATACATTGAGTTTCACTCTTACTTTGTTTAAGGATTATACAAATGTTGTATCATAGTGGCATTACCACAGGTAACAATAATTATTACACTGTATCAACAATTTGTATCAACAATGTAGGAAGAATGAATATACCAACAATGGTAATAGACAAAATACCAACAATGGTAATAGACAACATAGCAATAATGGTAAGGAAACATTGAGCACATGTGAACACTTTGAGACAGAGTACAACAGCAGGTCAAATTAAAGACCCTCATCTCTATATTTGAACCAGACCCCATGTTTGTATAATAGTTTAAATCGATTAATAGTTTGGCATTGCTTGAGTCCAGTTTGTTCCATAGTTTTACTCCGCATGCAGACACACAAAAACGTTTATATTAGTGATTTTGTAATTGTCTATTTTGGTAAATAATTATGACTAGAGATGTCCGATAATATCGGCCGATAAATGCTTTAAAATGTAATATCGGAAATGATCGGTATCGGTTTCAAAAAGTAAAATGAATGACTTTTTAAAAGAGCTGTACATATCCGGTAAAACACGGACGTAGGCTAGTATCATACTCCATCCAGCTGTATAATCACTTGCCTGACACCTGACATGTTAGCTACTTCTCTTTGTTTATAATGTTTATAATGTCTATTTTCTAGTTCCGGCTAGATCTACTCTCTATTTTATGCTGCTGCTGTCACATATACTGTATATACTGTAATATTGTACATGGTCATTGGTATATATTGTATATATGTTATAGACATAATATAATATATCTGTATATATATTATTCTGTACACATATTATGTATATATTCGTATATATGTTAGATTCTTTTATCGCTATATTAGTCTATTTATACCTGCATTGTCCTTTCCATACACTCTCCATCATTGTAACTGAGCTACTGTGTTGAACAATTTCCCTTGTGGATCATTAAAGTTTGTCTAAGTCTAAGTCTTAGTATACTCTGGACTGAAGCTGTGTGCCTTCATTGTTTTTGTAGCTGTTGTTTTGAGGCATGTTTAAAAAAAATAAAAAAATAATGCTCCTTGTAAAACTCAAAGTATAGTTTTTCCATAGTTGTTGTGGCTATTAGGATTATCTCAGGGAGAGCATGTCACAAATTCCAAGCTGCTGTTTTGAGGCATGTTAAAAAAAAAATGGACTTTGTGACTTCAATAATAAATATGGCAGTGCCTTGTTGGCAATTTTTTCCATAACTGGAGTTGAAGTTGTTCTCTTATTTTGGAATACCTTGTTTTTGATTGATTGATTGAAACTTGTATTAGTAGATTGCACAGTACAGTACATATTCCGTACAATTGACCACTAAATGGTAACACCCGAATAAGTTTTTCAACTTAATTAAGTCGGGGTCCACGTTAATCAATTCATGGTAAAGTTACATTGTTTAATGCATCCAGCGGGGCATCACGACAAAATGAGGCATAATAATGTGTTAATTTCACGACTGTATATATCGGTTGATATCGGAATCGGTAATTAAGAGTTGGCCAATATCGGAATATCGGCAAAAAAGCCATTATCGAACATCTCTAATTATGACACTTATCGCTTTTTGATGCACGAATCGCATATATATTTGATTTATATCCACATATGGATATGAAACATTTGGAAACCCACTGTTCCCACTGACATAAAAAGTTGCATATGATAAAAAAAAAAAATCCCAAATTGACCTGCAGTGTGAACAAGGCCACATTAGTAAACAAACACTAATAAACAAGGAAGTAGCTTTTATGCCAAATTTCTAAGCAGCCTCCAATGGAATCATCATTGTGTTGAAAGACATCCAAAAGCACATTTTCTGATAAACACCACATTTTTTTTACTCACATTAAGTTGTGCGTTGGCCTCGTTTTGTATGCTCTCAAACGTGTACTTTTCCGATCGTCTCTGGCGCATCTTGAAAAGGCGGGAGCCTCTGTTGGAGAGCAGCGACAGCTCCTCCAGCATGATGTCTTTGGGAGTGCTGTGCTTCTTTCCGAGATCCATCCCGTCCCCTGTAGTGCAACAAAGCCAGTATAAAACCTCACATGTCATACAATGAGATAATTGACCTCATTTACAGTCCATAAAGCAGATTGTTCATTATTGTGGACTGTCATCAATAAATAAATACAAAAATAAAAAAGACATGATGTAGTTTAATAACCGACACTCACACACGCACAGAAGTTGAAGCTTGTAACGTAAACGTAAGGTAAAGTGTGTAACGCAGGCCAGCCAGCGTGCTTTGGCCACGTGTACCTTAGTAAACCTCGACAACTTTAGGAGCAATGCTGGCTATCAGGTGCCAGCCAACGCTTTTAGCTCGGTTGTCAGCACACTCGCCTCTCATGTGGATGACCAGGGTCCGCAGTCCCGTGCGAAACGGTAAAAGGCAGCCCCAACTGGTAAGGACTTGATCTCGATTCCATTGTAGACATTTTCTGAACGTCAGATGATGAAAATCCACCTATAACCTTTTGAGCTATCTCAAAAGGTTATAGGTGGAATGGAAAAAAAAGAGAGGAAAGCGTAAACATAAAGTCAGGCCCAAAATCGAATCAGTTGTTCCTTATCCCAGTTCGGACAATTTCTAAAAGTTTCTTGAATATCTGCCCATAACTTTTTGAGCTGTTTTGCTAACTTGCTGACTAACTGACATATAGACAGACCGACCAGTCAAAGACCAGATTCCATAACCGTCTGGCGGACGTAATTAAGTGTAAATTAGCATTTAATAGAGACAAACACAATCTTACCTCAGATATGATGAGACAAAAGGTGTGTGATAGTGTAGTGGTTCACTTGGCTCGCTTTCATGCAGCCAGCGTGGCATTGTGGTCATTTGGAATGTTCGGAACTTTTCATGCCAATGTTTTATTGATCTGATTGGTCCGATATCAGCAAAAAAAACAAGTATCTGATGGTATCGATGTGCATGTAAAATCTGTGATACAAACAGTCCTGCATCGGGTTTACTTTTGCAAAGATGGACAGCCAATTAACATCTAAATGTCCTCTAATTAACACTCAGGATATGTATTTTCTTCTATTTTAGTCAAGTCATTTACAAAAGGTAAACACGCTAAGCTGTAGGCTACTAGTAGATAGCAGCTACACAACAGCTAGGCACACAATAGCGCACAAGCTAGACATTATTAATAAGTTTCCTTAATTGAACGATATTGCAGTCTGAAACACATTTTTCAATACAAACACGTATCAAAAAATTATACAGTCATCCCTCGACACATTGCGCTTCAAATTATGCAGCTTCAAAACATTGCGGATTTTTATAGTCTATACATATGTATGTATATATATATATATATATATGTATATATATATATATATATATATGTATATATATATATATATATATATATACACATATATATACATATACATATATATATATATACATATACATATATATATACAAATACATATATAGATATATACATAAATACATATATCGATATATACATAAATACATATATATAGATATATAGATATATATATATATATATATATATATATATATATATATATATATATATATATATATATATATATATATATATATATATATATATATATATATACGTAAGGTCAGGAAAAAACACAGAGTTTATTTCATCCCGACGAGCCTGTTTCGCAGGTTTCCCTGCTCTTCAGGGGATTTTATAAAAAAGCTAACGTATATTCGCTCTACCCCAGTATTGAGCACTGTATAACAGATAAACCACAGAAACCTCGACTATATATAAATATATATATATATATATATATATATATATATATATATATATATATATATATATATATATATATATATATATATATATATATATATATATATATATACCAATCAGAGTGCGCTGTTCAGTATTGTGGCCACTGATTGGCTCAGCCTCAGGCAGCATTACTATATTGGATTAAAAGAGTGTAAATGTGACTAAAGGGTGTAACTTCATGTCAAGAGGGCTCTCATAGTGTTGAAAAACTAATTTAGAAGGTCTATGCTCTAGCTTTGAAAATTTAAGATATATAATGAATGATTCCGTCTTCGCGGAAATTCATTATCGCGGTCATGTTCTGAACCACAGAACAGCGAAAAATCAGAGACGACTGTAGTTGCACGTACATTACAAAATGCAAAAGCATTACAAATACAAAAGCTTACTAGCAAGTACCCAGTAACAAACGTATCCGCATCATTCAACTTACTGTCATCATCTTCGGGTCATGAATTAGACACGCACGAAAAGTGTAACTGAACAATACTGCAGTCTAAAACACAAACTTGTCAAATATAAATCTCATCATTATAGTTGCATATTACTTACACATGCAAAGTCTTCAAGCAGAGGCGTATTAAAAAGTGTCCAGTAAGCAAAGGGTCCGCATCGTTCAGCTTACTTATAATCTTAAGGAATTGTTGTGACCACTAGGTTGCCACTCCACCTTAAATTTAAAGACAGCATAAATCCATATGTTAGTGTTTTCATATCTACCATTGTTTTCTGTTTAAGTCATTTCACTCGATCAAGCCTTTTTTTTTAACATTCAAAACTCCAAAATAATACAAAAGTATGTACTATGATTAGGGATGGGTATTGTTCATATTTGAACCGTAACAGTACCGATTCCCGGTATCTGGGAATCGGTACTCAACGGGTCTAATTTTCGGTACTTTTGTGTGTGTTGATAAATATTGATTGTTTATTAAAACAATTTAAATATATAAAAAATATAATATACAAAATATAAAATAAAAAATAGAAATAAAAAACATAAAACATATAAAATATAAAATATTTGTATATATATATATAAAATATAATAATAATAATAATATAAAATATAATATTTTTAATTTTTTTATTGCAACATGTGAAAATTAGTTGAATATGAAGACTGCTGTCCAGCTGTTATATCTTGTGTCATTATCAAATTTTTGAGTCTCATTTGCAGGTATGACATTAGGTTGCAATTGCAGTTCCAAGTCCAAGAAGTTAAACGGCAGTAGTGTATAGTTTATGGTGCGTCGGTCATTTCAGTATTTACTGTCTGTTGCGCCTTCAAAAGTGTCTATACTGTAAGTATTGTACGCATGAGATGTTTGATTGTAACGTGCATCTTAGTTGTAGTTTTCAGAAAAAAATTTGAAGAAAGTTAAAATTGCTATTGCCAATCAGAATTTTTTTGAGTACATTTCTTTGTTGACTTAGATAATTGCAACATTATCTAGAGCAGTGGTTCTTAACCTGGGTTCGATCGAACCCTAGGGGTTCGGTGAGTCGGGCTCAGGGGTTCGGCGGAGGTCAAGACACACCCGACTCATCATGTAAATACAAACTTCTCCCTATCGGCGTATTACGGATACGGCAACAGCTGACTGATTTGCAAGTGTGTAATTTGTTGTGAGTTTATGCACTGTGTTGGTTTTGTTGTTTGAACAAGGTGATGTTCATGCATGGTTCATTTTGTGCACCAGTAAAAAAAAACATGGTAACACTTTAGTATGGGGAACATATTCACCATTAATTAGTTGCTTATTAACATGCAAATTAGTAACATATTGGCTCTTAACTAGTCATTATTAAGTACTTATTAATGCCTTATTCGGCATTGCCTTATTATAACCCTAACCCTCTAACCCTGGCCCTAACCCTCTAACCCTATCCCTAACCAAATAACTCTAAATTAAGTCTTATATTAATTAATTAATTAATATGTTCCCCATATTAAAGTGTTACCAAAAACATAACTGTCTTGAATTTGAAAAAAAAAAAAAAACATTTTATTTTTCACTAAAGAAGGGTTCGATGAATACGCATATGAAACTGGTGGGGTTCGGTACCTCCAACAAGGTTAAGAACCACTGATCTAGAGGTAGTTTGGCCATATCTGCTCTCAGTGCTGCTGGAGTGATGCCGAGTTTGCAACCCGGCGTTACCGGCACTGTTGGATTTTACGTGAATTGGTAGGACCAACAGGATTCGGTCGGTGCCAAAAAGTACCAAATTATACTCAAAGCTCCGATACCGTTAACGTATCGGAAGTGGAAAGTTGTATCGGGACACCTTTATTTTAGAGCAGACCTGGGCAAATTAAGGCCCGGGGGCCAAATGCGGCCCGTTGAGCTTTTCAATCTGGCCCGCCGGACATTCCCAAATATTTTTTTTAGATCTTTAAGATGGAAAGTGTAGCTGCCATTATGATGTGCACTCATGTTTTATAATGACCGTAAGTCTTCAACTATACAAAGTATTTCAATGGTTGGAATCTGCGCTTATGGATAATATACTCGTTACTGTGGTCATCTAATTAGTTACTATGGTCATCTAATTAGTTACTTTGGTCATCTACGTCACAGCAGCTCAGACGAGGCACCAAGCAGTGTGGGCGGGAAGCATTTCCACAGACGCGGAAGGAGATTTTCACAACAAAGTTCTAAAGCTTAGTGATGTATAGAATAGAATAGAAAGTACTTTATTGATCCCTGGGGGGAATTCAGCAAATATCAGATATATCAGATTGTAGGTGGGTTTATTTTGTACCCTTCACGTTCATATTTATGAACCGCTCCATATTATATATGGGGCGTTATAGCTCGGTTGGTAGAGTGGCCGTGCCATCAACTTGAGGGTTCCAGGTTTGATCCCCGCTTCCGCCATCCTAGTCACTGCCATTGTGTCCTTGGGCAAGACACTTTACCCACCTGCTCCCAGTGCCACCCACACTGGTTTAAATGTAACTTAGATATTGGGTTTTCACTATGTAAAGCGCTTTGAGTCACTAGAGAAAAGCGCTATATAAATATAATTCACTAATTTACACATTTCACTGTTTGTTGCATTTTTGCTGCGTTTCACTTGATTGTAAAATATGTCGATCGGAAGGGGGTGTGGCGTTCATATTTGGTCAATATTCAGTGTTTTATCATTCATAGAAAAATGTAAAATTCCATTACGTTTTTTAAGGCGGCCCGTCATAACGTTTTTAGCATTCAATCAGACATTATCGTGAGGTTTTGTATTAGTGTTCCTAAAAATAGATATACCGGCCCCCCAGACAAATTTTTTTCTCTAAATGTGGCCCCCGAGTCAAAATAATTGCCCAGGCCTGTTTTAGATACTTAATAATTCAGTGTGTATCAATGATAGAAATACAGTTACATCACTACAGATGGGAGGAGCCAACTCAGGTCACAATTTGTGATTGATGGCTTGTCATAAAGCAGCTAACGAGACGCCAGCATGGAAACATGTTTACGTCAGACGAAAGGTTTCTCCGTGTCATATTCCGTAAGCCCTGTCATGGAAAAAGGAGTTATCTCCATCCCTGAGAAGGACTTTACAATACAGCCTCATACGCCAACAGTGAGCAAATGGCCGCCAGCTGTCACAGCCCTTCATCGCGCCACAACTTCCCTCCCCGGCCCCACCCATCGACACACCCAGAAATAGAGCTCCCAACAGGGCCTCTATAGGAGCTAAATCAGCCTCTTAGCTTATTTCTGGCAGATAGCAGCCCTGACATTTTGCACTCGTATCCCTCAGAGGGTTATGGACTTGCAGCGGCGAAGCCTCGGGCGGAACGCCATACCATTGGCACCGTGGACCTCTCGACAAATAGCTGCTGCGTACTTCTTCTTCTCTCCAGCTGCCATTGTACAGAATTGTGACATTGTGGGCCTGGCAAGGTTGTCAGAGGGCAGCAGGCGTGCTGGAAACACATACAGGAAACTAAGATGTGCTTGTTGGCACTTTTAAACATGGCGCGTCTACCGCCATTGTCAATAAACGGCCATGGCTCATATTTCTTTACAGTCATTGACAATAAGGAAAGAAACACAACTTGGTAGAAGATGCTATGTTATGCAATAAGACTTAGACTTAGACTTAGACGTCCTTTTTATTTTCATTCAATTTTGACCTTTACAGTACAGATAAGAACGAAATGTTGTTGCGTTACCTCATTGTAGTGCAGGATAAAAAAGCAATAAGGTGCAGATATAAATAAATAGATTACTGTACAGATAAATATATTGCACTTTTGCATCCACATTTATGGATGTATGTTATATTGTCTTTATATTCCAGCGAGTTAATCCATTTTTGGATAATATTGTCATAACAATCAAATAAAAAGTAATGTCTTCAATATTAAAATACTTTATTTAGCACAATCATTTTGTTGGTGCAATTTTTGTTTTAACTTACAAATATAATGAGATCATTGTGTTTGTGCCCTTTGAAGAAAACTACAGTAATACTGTACATGGAAATCCAAAGTTAATATTTATAAAATGCATATTCGACCCCAGAAAATGATGCGTTGACTATTGTATTTAATACTAACAATAATACAACTAATAATAATAATAATGACAATAATAATAGCAATGTTTTTTGAAATACATCTCATCATACCTTTCGCATTTCAACTCATATTTTACCTACCTTATATGGTTCCATGCTACAAAGTTGCTAAAATTGTACCTATGTTTGTCATATTAAAATGTATTCCATAAACCCATGGTATTTTTAAATCACAATAAGACAAGTAATGCATGATTTTCTGGGGTTGAATATACATTTTACATATATATATATATATATATATATATATATATATATATATATATATATATATATATATATATATATATATATATATTCCATATATATATTCCATATATACATATATATATGTGTGTGTATATATATATATGTATATATATATATATGTGTGTGTAAAATGTATATTCAACCCCAGAATATACATTTTACATATATATATACATACATATATATATATATATATATATATATATATATATATATATATATATATATATATATATATATATATATATATATGGAAAATGTATATTCAACCCCAGAAAATCATGCATTGACTAATAATAATAATAATAATAATAGTAATAAGGGTATTATTTCCTATTATTATTATTTCTTTTTGTTGTTGTATTATATATATATATATTCCATATATATATATATATATCAATCAATCAATCAATCAATGTTTATTTATATAGCCCTAAATCACAAGTGTCTCAAAGGGCTATATATATATGTATATATATATATATATATATATATATATATATATATATATATATATATATATATATATATATATATATATATATATATTTATGTGTATATATATATGTATATATATATGTGTGTGTGTGTAAAATGTATATTCAACCCCAGAATATACGTTTTACATATATATATATATATATATATGGAAAATGTATATTCAACCCCAGAAAATCATGCATTGACTAATAATAATAATAATAATAGTAATAAGGGTATTATTTCCTATTATTATTATTTCTTTTTGTTGTTGTATTATTTATATATATATATATATATATATATATATATATATATATATATATATATATATATATATATATATATATATATATATATAGTTTGGCATTAGTATCATGATTATCATGAATGTACTTGTTTTCATTTCATTCGTTGACCATTTTTATTTCAACTTGTTCAACTTTTAATTGTACACATTTCATTATTATTTGTGATGATAATAATACACCAATATTTTTTCTTAACTACATCTAATTATAACTTTTGCATTTCAACACATACAGTATCTTAGGTACCTTTTATATGGTTACAGCCTACAAAATTGTTAAAATTGTACCCGTGTTTGTCAGATTAAAATGCATTCTTATATCACAGTAGGACAGGAACATACCGTAGTTTTACAAGTGGTAAGTGAAAATTGTGAAGTAGTGCATGATTACTTATATATACTAGTAAGATGTATAATAAACCCCCAAAAAACATTACACTAATGATAATAATTATTGTTTTTGTATTGTTTATCTATATTACTAGTTTTATGTTATCATGATTATCATTAATGTATTTTTTAACTTTTATTTGTGATAGTAATATTCCAACATTTTAATCATATTTTTTTTTGCATTTGGACGCATGTTTTAGGTACCTTGCTGCAAAATTCTGCTCTAATATTGTTTGCCTCGTCGAAATTGTGTCCATGTTCCTCAGATTAAAATGTATTCCCTAATTTCATTGTGTCATTCTATTTGTAATAGGACGGGAACATAGTTTTAAAATTGTATAGGTAGCTGAAAAGTGTGCGGTAGTGCATGATTACTTATATATACTAGTAAAATATATAATGAACCCCCAAAAAAACATTAATTTGAATAATAATTAAATATTTTTTATTTTTTTTGTATTGTTTATTTATATTACTAGTTTTATGTTATCATTATTATCATTCATGTATTTTTTTACTTTTATTTGTTGACAACTTTTATTTCAACTTTTTAAACTTTTTATCAGTATTTGTGACAGTAATATACCAACGTTTTAATCATATTTTTCGCATTTGGACGCATGTTTTAGGTAACTTGCTGCAAAATTCTGTTATACTATTTTTTGTCTTTTCGAAATCCATGTTTGTCAGATTAAAATGCATTCCCTAATTTCATTATGTTATTCCATTCGTAATAGGACAGGTACATAGTTTTAAAATGTATAAGTAGCTGAAAAGTGTGAGATAGTGCATAAATATGAAGTCCATGCAAAAAAATATAACATAACTATTGTAGGTTTAATGATAAAGTTGAGGTTGTATTTATATAAAAAAAAAAAAGATTGCTGTAGTTTTTCAATTTGAACTACATGTTGAATTGAAGTAATGAGGCACAATTTAAAGACAACAACAATTGGTTCCTCACCAAATCAAAAAGAAGAAATAAAGGTTAAAAAAAAACATGAAAATGCAACAATTGGAGAACAATGATGTTCATTTAGGGATGATAATATAATATATAAAATATTTGCCAAATCAACACTGAGCCTTTCGCTGACCTGTGATGGTGTCCCGGGCGTGCAGGCGGTATCCTTGAGGGGAAGCGGGCGACGCTCAGAGGTCAACCAACACTCGCTGGTTTGATCTTCCCTGATCTTCACACTCTTGGACACTAAAGCCACACTGCCAGTGTGTCTCTGTGTCCGTTGTCCATGGAATGCAGCTTACATCAATAGGCTAAATATACCCTGACAAACACTCCAAAGCGCTCTCAAACACCACAGTGCTCGCATGTAGACCATGGGACGAGACACGGGTCCAGTAATTGGGGCGGAGGGGGACACGCTTCCCTCCCCCATTCCGGCGATAAAACCATTTTCTTGCATCTGAATTGTCCAAGTCAACATGTCTCAAGGGGTTAAAACCTTTTGTGGCAACAAGTATTCAAGTTCACGACAAAGCTGCCCCTTGTGGACTTGTCCCGACAAACAGTCCAAATATAATTCCTCTATATGATTACTGGCTTTAGAAAATGGTATACATAACATACAGCTAGGGAATAAGGATGGGTACCTGGGAATCGATACCGGTACTCAACGATTCCGATGTTTGGTAATCTCATGTGTGTTAATAAATCTTAATTGTTTTTGATAATAAAATCTATTTCTTTATTGCCACATTTAAAATTGTCCTGATTATAACTGCTGTCCAGTTGTTACATCTTGTTTTATCATCGCCATGTTACCCTTGAAAGGGTAAAAGAAAACACATTTTTGGGTGTAACAATAGATGATAAAATGAATTGGAAATCTCTTGTAAAAAATATACAACATAAAGTAGCAAGAAACACGTCAATAATGACTAAAGCAAAACATGTTCTAGACCATGGGTGTCAAACTCTGGCCCGCGGGCCAAATTTGGCCCGCCGTGTAATTTAATTTGGCCCTTGAGGCAATATCAATTTAACATTAGAGCTGGCCCGCCGGTATTATACAGCGGCGGTGCATTCATCGCTAATACTCATACTTGCCAACCCTCCCGATTTTCCTGGGAGACTCCCGAATTTCAGTGCCTCTCCCGAAAATCTCCCGGGGCAACCATTCTCCCGATTTCCACCCGGATAACATTATTGGAAGCGTGCCTTAAAGGCACTGCCTTCAACGTCCTCTATAACATGTCGTCACGTCCGCTTTTCCTCCATACAACCAGCGTGCCGGCCCAGTCACGTAACATATGTGGCTTTTACACACAAACAAATGAATGCAAGCATACTTGGTCAACAGCCATACAGGTCACACTGAGGGTGGCCGTATAAACAACTTTAACACTGCTACAAATATGCACCACACTGTGAACCCACACCAAACAAGAATGACAAACACATTTTGGGAGAACATCCGCACCGTAACACAACAGAACAAATACCCAGAACCCCTTGCAGCACTAACTCTTCGGGGATGCTATAATATACACACCCCGCTACCACCAAACCCCGCCTCCCCCCACCAAGTTAATGTTAATATTTACCTCAGAAGGCTGCAAATAGAAAAGAGGCATTCAATGTTTTATTTAAATTTTATTTAACATACCATTGATGTTTTTTCGTTTATTTTTTTTAAGTTGCACTATAAAGTTATATAAGTGTTGCTTGTTCCATATTCAGTGTTAAAGCAAATTAGTGTAGCAAACTGAGCAATAATTAACGTTATATTCATGCACTTTCTCTTGCTACTTCAAGGCTTGAATGTTTGATTCATTCATTATTGTTATTTTATTTTCAAATGTATTATTAGCCTGTGGAAAAAGTTTATTTTGATATTTACGTACCTCAGAAGGCTGCAAATAGAAAAGAGGCATTACATTTTTATTTAAATTGTATTTGATATGCCATTGATATTTTTTAATTATTATTATTATTATATGAAACTCGATTTTGCATGTCACTATAAAGTTATATAAGCCTTGCGTGTTCAATATTCAATGCAAAACTTGTTTGGGTCCCTATTAAAAGGTTAATTTGTTCAACCTTGGCCCGCGGCTTTGTTCAGTTGTACATTTTGGCCCACTCTGTATTTGAGTTTGACACCCCTGTTCTAGACCAAAAATCACTTCATATTCTTTACTGCTCACTAGTGTTACCATATCTGAGTTATTGTGCAGAAATATGGGGAAACAACTACAAATGTGCCCTTCATTCACTGACGGTGTTACAAAAAAGATCAATTAGAATAATACATAATGTTGGACATAGAGAACATACAAACCCTTTATTTATTAAAATCACAAATATTGAAATTCAACGATTTGGTACATTTGTAAAATGATTGTGGAGGGGGGCGTGGCCCGCGGACCTGCAGCGAAACGGGGTGTGCCAGGACCGGCTTCGAGATCAGCGACAGGTGCGTAGATGGCCCACCTGGGCCTGGTTATCTAATCACCTGTCGCTGATCTCGAAGCCGGTCCTGGCACACCCCGTTTCGCTGCAGGTCCGCAGGCCACGCCCCCCTCCACAATGATGTACAAAGCAAACTATAACCTGCTATCCAAGAATGTACAACAATTTTTCTCAACAAAAGAGGAGAAATATAACCTTAGAGGAAAATCTAATTTAAAACATGTGTATGTTCGTACAACACTTAAAACCTTTAGCATATCAGTATGTGGAATTACATTATGGAATGGATTAACCAAATAAATCAAACAAAGTACCAATATGACTCAGTTTAAGAGACTGTTCAAACTACAAGTGTTCACAAAGTACACAGAACAAGAATTATGATGAATATCTTAAACCCTATTTTATTTTTTATTTTTTTATTTTTTTATTTTTTATTTTTTTCATTGCTACAAACATAATTTATGTATTTAATATTTGTTTACTTACTCTATTTATTATTCATTTGTTCACTGTTATGTTACAGAGAACAAGGAAATAGAATACAATTGCTATGGAATGAAAAGGGGTAGGATTAAATAATCTTAGCTTTTTCCTGCTCCTTTTCGGACGTGCTGTAATGAAACAACTGGAATTGTGTGATGCATTACATTGTATCGTATATGCATGTTAGAAATAAACTGATACTGAACTGAATTATCATTTTGCAAGTATAATATTAATGTCACGGCACGGGCTCGAACCCGCTTTTCTCCGGCAGCTGGGTCTGCCAGCACCTCCGTTGGCAGCGCATCACGCCCACATGCCGGCAAAGCTGTGGACAATGAGCAATCAGCACACCTGGGAGTGATGAGGGCGAGCTGTATATAGACCAGTGGACCCAAGGATCCTCGCTGGAAGCAAGGACATTCTACTCATCAAGTGTTACTAAACTGCCAAGAAAAAGAGATGAAAAAAATGAATAGTTTCGGGTGGATAATAGGAGACATATGTGGAAAAAGCTCAAATTGACGATATTAAAGTTAGCCCTACAGTACCAATCCCTGCAATTCCGCCGTGGATGTATGCCAACCCAAAGGTAAGCATGTTATCTATATTATTTATATATATTTATATATTGATATTTATTTATATATATTAAAGAATATAAATTTTAATAGTTACCAGGTAGAACAATGGATTGAGGAAATGTTTTTAGTAGAGATGTCCGATAATATCGGCAGTCCGATATTATCAGCCGATAAATGCTTTAAAATGTAATATCGGAAATTATCGGTATCGGTTTCAAAATTATCGGTATTGGTTTCAAAAAGTAAAATTTATGACTTTTTAAAACGCCGCTGTGTACACGGACGTAGGGAGAAGTACAGAGCGCCAATAAACCTTAAAGGCACTGCGGCTTTTCACACAGCCAAACAGGTCACACTGAGGGTGGCCGTATAAACAACTTTAACACTGTTACAAATATGCGCCACACTGTGAACCCACACCAAACAAGAATGACAAACTCATTTCGGGAGAACAGCCGCACCGTAACACAACATAAACACAACAGAACAAATACCCAGAAACCTTTGCAGCACTAACTCTTCCGGGAAGCTACAATATACACCCCCCGCAAGACAAAATTAATTTATGAAATAGTTCAGCAATCTGCAGAATAAATAAAGCGGGAGGTGTGGTAACATTTCTCTGGTTCCTGCTCATGAAGGCGTTGTGGGCAAGGAGTTAGCAGATAGATACGCAAAACAAGCAACCACTTATACAGAAGTAAACATGGAGGTTAACCACAGTAAAGAAGAAGTGAAGAACATAATTAAGATAGAACACAATAAAAAGTGGCCGGATAATTGGAATAAGGAAACAAAAGGTAGAGAGTATTACAAAGTCCAGAGGAGAGGAGAGTAGGTGTAATGAGAGGAGGGGGTAGAAATAGGAAGGAAGAAGACATTGTTACTAGAATGAGATTAGGACATACATATCTAAATAGTTCACTGAAATTGATGGGGAAACATAATACAGGCTGTGTGACTGTTGCCATCAGAGAGAAAGTGTAGGACATGTTTTAATACATTGTAGGAAATACAATAGAGAAATCTACTAATAAAAGTTGCAATCAATCAATCCTCATTCAATGTGTTTTCTTTATTTTCATGACTATTTACATGGTAGATTGTCACTGAAGGCATCAAAACTATGAATGAATACACGTGGAGTTATGTACTTAAACTAAAAAGGTGAAATAACTGAAAACATGTTTTATATTCTAGTTTCTTCAAAATAGCCACCCCTCTTGATGAGCTTCAAGAGAAATGGTTTTCACTTCACAGGTGTGCTTGAAGCTCATCGAGAGAATGCCAAGAGTGTGCAAAGCAGTGATATTTTTTACTGGCTTCACGGTGGCAGAGGGGTTAGTGCATCTGCCTCACAATACGAAGGTCCTGAGTAGTCTTGGGTTCAATCCCGGGCTCGGGATCTTTCTGTGTGGAGTTTGCATGTCCTCCCCGTGACTGCGTGGGTTCCCTCCGGGTACTCCGGCTTCCTCCCACTTCCAAAGACATGCACCTGGGGATAAGTTGATTGGCAACACTAAATTGGCCCTAGTGTGTGAATGTGAGTGTGAATGTTGTCTGTCTATCTGTGTTGGCCCTGCGATGAGGTGGCGACTTGTCCAGGGTGTACACCGCCTTCCGCCCGATTGTAGCTGAGATAGGCTCCAGCGCCCCCCCGCGACCCCAAAGGGAATAAGCGGTAGAAAATGGATGGATACTATAAATAAATAAAAACACTTTAAAAATAACCTGTGATTAATCCGTATTCAAAAGCGTGATTGAGCTGCTTAAAGAATTATCATTTGATAGGACTAATTATTTCCTATGACATAACTAACAAATACAATTCCATTCAAGATTGACATTAAAGGGGAAAGATATCCACTTTGTCCAAAACGTTTGCATGCAAACACATTTTATTTCCACACGCAAAAAGTGACACAAAATAAGGCAGAATACAGTTTTCAACAGAGCTGCTTTTGGAACAACTGTGACACAAATGAAGGAGTTTGTGATCATAAAGGCGCTTTAAGAGGTGAACAAGTTAAAATTTCCTATCAATCATTGTGTGCAATCAAACATAAGAAAATTAAGAAAAGGATTAACTTGTAAATATTTCATCATCACTAAAACCATTTCTAATCAGCAACACGACACTGAGTCTATAAATAAGAACCTTGCAGACCAAGGACCTCTTCTACTTCAAGGGGAACTGTACTTTTTGGGGAATTTTGCCTATTATTCACAATCATTATGAAAGACATGACGACGGGTGGATTTTTTTTTATAAAGCGTTCTAAACAAATGTAAATAAAAATTCCTCATTGCACCCATAAAATCAGATAAATAACCATTCAAAAAGCGCCAACAATACTATTCGCATTTCGTGACTTGAATATTACTGCGATGAGGTGGCGACTTGTCCAGGGTGTACCCCGCCTTCCGCCCATGTGCAGCTGAGATAGGCTCCAGCACCCCCTGCAACCCCAAAAGGGACAAGCGGTCATTGAAAATGAGAATCACGGTCCTACAGCAATGCTTTTTGAATAGTGGGCATGGCAATAGCGTAAAAAGATAAATAAATGAACATTCAACATAGGGGGGGGGCGTGAAAAAATGTTTCTGAGTAAAATGTAACTTGGAAAGTTCCAAACAGCCCGTTTAATGCAGTGCTTCTTTAATAGTGCGGCGGGGCCCTCTGTAACGTGGAGTGAGAGACAATAACCTAATAGCATCTTTAGTTTTAGTAAACTACTATATTGGCACATACAGATAAAATAGTGTAAAAAGATGTATAAATGAATATTCACTTTAGGGGGAGCATGAAAAAATTCTGTTTTCTAGTAAAATGTAACTTAGCAAGTTCCAAACGGCCCGTTTAATGCAGTGCTTTTTAAATAGTGGCGCCCTCTGTAACGTGGAGTGAGAGACAATAACTTAATAGCATCCTCAGTTTTAGTAAACAACTATCTTGGCACATACAGATAAAATATAAACAACAACTTCAGGGGGGGCGTGAAAAAAATGATGTCCCCTAAGTGGGGCGTGACAGAAAATAATTGAGAACCACTGTTCTAAAGTAATGCTTCTTGAATTGTGGGGCGTAAAAAGATAGATAAGTGAACATTCACTTTAGGGGGGCGTGAAAAAATTATTTTTCCTAGTAAAATGTAACTGTTAGCAAGTTCCAAACAGCCCGTTTAATGCAGTGCTTCTTAAATAGTGGGGCGAGTCCCCCTGTAAGGGGGAGTGAGAGGAAATTGCGTAATAGCAACTTTAGTGTTTATAAATAACCATCTCCGCACATACAGATTAAAAAAAATCAACAATAACTTCAGGCGGGGGGGGGGGGGGGGGGAATGATGTCCCCTAAGTGGGGCGTGACAGAAAATAATTGAGAACCGCTGTCCTAAATCAATGCTTCTTGAATAGTGGGACGGGCTAATAGTGTAAAAAGATAAATACATGAATATTCAATTTAGGGGGGGGTGAAAAAAAAATCTGTTTGCTAGTAAAATGGAACTGTTAACAAGTTACAAACAGCCCGTTTAATGCGGTACGTCTTGACTAGTGGAGCGGGCCCATCTGTAAGGGGGAATGAGAGGCAATAACGTAATAGCATATTTAGTGTTAGTAAACTACTATCTTGGCACAAACAGTACAGATAAAATATAAACCAATAGCGTAAAAAGATAAATAAATGAAAATTCACTTTAAGGGGGGCATGAAAAAATTCTGTTTCCTATTAAAATGTAACTTAGCAAGTTCCAAACAGCCCGTTTAATGCAGTGCTTCTTAAATAGTGGGGTGAGCCCCCCTGTAAGGGGGAGTGAGAGAGACGCAATTGCATAATAGCATCTTTAGTTTTAGTTAACTACCTTGGCGCATACAGATAAAATAAACAAATTCAGGGGGGCATGAAAAAAATTGTCATTTAAGTGGAGCGTGACAGAAAATAATAAAGAACCACTGTCCTAAAGCAATGCTTTTTGAATAGTGGGCATGGCAATAGCGTAAAAAGATAAATAAATGAACATTCAACATGGGGGGGGGGGGCGTGAAAAAATGATGTTTCCAAGTCAAATGTAACTTGGCAAGTTCCAAACAGCCCGTTTAATACAGTGCTTCTTGACTAGTGTGGCGGGGCCCTCTGTAACGTGGAGTGAGAGACAATAACCTAATAGCATCTTTAGTTTTAGTAAACTACTATATTGGCACATACAGATAAAATAGTGTAAAAAGATGAATAAATGAACATTTACTTTAGGGTGGGCATGAAAAAATTCTGTTTCATAGTAAAATGTAACTTAGCAAGTTCCAAACGGCCCGTTTAATGCAGTGCTTTTTAAATAGTGGGGCCCTCTGTAAGGGGGAGTGAGAGACAATAACGTAATAGTATCTTCAGTTTTAGTAAACTACTATCTTGGCACATACAGATAAAATATAAACAATAACTTCAGGGGGGGCGTGAAAAAATGATGTACCCTAAGTGGGGCGTGACAGAAAATAATTGAGAACCATTGTTCTAAAGCAATTCTTCTTAAATTGTGGGACGTAAAAAGATAGATAAGTGAACATTCACTTTAAGGGGGGCGTGAAAAAATTATTTTTCCTAGTAAAATGTAACTGTTAGCAAGTTCCAAACAGCCCGTTTAATGCAGTGCTTCTTAAATAGTGGGGCGAGTCCCCCTGTAAGGGGGAGTGAGAGGAAATTGCGTAATAGCAACTTTAGTGTTTATAAATAACCATCTCTGCACATGCAGATAAAAAAAATCAACAATAACTTCAGGCGGTGGGGGCGTGAAAAAAATGATGTCCCCTAAGTGGGGCGTGACAGAAAATAATTGAGAACCGCTGTCCTAAAGCAATGCTTCTTGAATAGTGGGGCGGGCCAATAGTGTAAAAAGATAAATACATGAATATACAATTTAGGGGGGGGCGTGAAAAAAAAAAATCTGTTTGCTAGTAAAATGGAACTGTTAACAAGTTACAAACAGCCCGTTTAATGCGGTACTTCTTGACTAGTGGGGCGGGCCCTTCTGTAAGGGGGAGTGAGAGGCAATAACGTAATAGCATATTTAGTGCTAGTAAACCACTATCTTGGCACATACAGTACAGATAAAATATAAACCAATAGCGTAAAAAGATAAATAAATGAATATTCACTTTAAGGGGGGCATGAAAAAATTTGGTTTCCTATTAAAATGTAACTTAGCGAGTTCCAAACAGCTTGTTTAATGCAGTGCTTCTTAAATAGTGGGGTGAGCCCCCCTGTAAGGGGGAGTGAGAGAGACGCAATTGCATAATAGCATCTTTAGTTTTAGTTAACAACTATCTTGGCGCATACAGATAAAATATAAACAAATTTAGGGGGGCGTGAAAAAAATTGTCATTTAAGTGGAGCGTGACAGAAAATAATAAAGAACCACTGTCCTAAAGCAATGCTTCTTCAATTTTGGGGCAGGCTAATAGCCTAAAAAGTTAAATAAATTAACACTCAATTTAGGGGGGGGGGGCGTGAAAGAAATCAGTTTCCTAGTAAAATGTAACTGTTAACAAGTTCCAAACAGCCCATTTAATGCAGTGCTTCTTGACTAGTGGGGGAGTGAGAGGCAATGACGTAATAGCATATTTAGTTTTAGTCAACAACTATCTTGGCACAAACAGATAAAATATAAACAATAACTTCAGGGGGGGGATGAAAAAAATGATGTCCCCTAAGTGGGGCGTGACAGAAAATAATTGAGAACCACTGTCTTAAAGTGTTGCTTTTTGAATTGTAGGGCGGGCCAATATTGTAAAAAGATGAATAAATGAACATTCACCTTAGGGGGGGGTGTGAAAAAATTGTTTCCTAGTAAAATGTAACTGTTAGCAAGTTCCAAACAGCCCGTTTAATGCAGTGCTTCTTAAATAGTGGGGTGAGCCCCCTTGTAAGGGGGACAGAGAGGCAATTGCACAATAGCATCTTTAGTTTTAGTAAACAACTATCTTGGCACATACAAATAAAAAATAAACTAACTTCAGGGGGGGCGTGAAAAAAATGATGTCCCCTAAGTGGGGCATGACAGAAAATAATTGCGAACCACGATCCTAAAGCAATGCTTTTTGAAAAGTGGATATGGCAATAGCGTAAAAAGATTAAGAAATTAACATTCAACATGGGGAGGGGGGGCGTGAAAAAATTATGTTTCCAAGTAAAATGTAACTTGGCAAGTTCCAAACAGCCCATTTAATGCAGTGCTTCTTGACTAGTGCGGCAGGGCCCTCTGTAACGTGGAGTGAGAGACAATAACCTAATAGCATCTTCAGTTTTAGTAAACTACTATATTGGCACATACAGATAAAATAGTGTAGAAAGATGAATAAATGAACATTGACTTTAGGGGGGGCATGAAAAAATTCAGTTTCCTCGTAAAATGTAACTTAGCAAGTTCCAAACAGCCCGTTTAATGCAGTGCTTCTTAAATAGTGGGGCGAGTCCCCCTGTAAGGGGGAGTGAGAGGAAATTGTGTAATAACAACTTTAGTGTTTATAAATAACCATCTACGCACATACAGATAAAAAAAATCAACAATAAATTCAGGCGGGGGGGCGTGAAAAAAATGATGTCCCCTAAGTGGGGCGTGACAGAAAATAATTGAGAACCACTGTCTTAAAGCAATGCTTCTTGAAGAGTGGGGCGGGCCAATAGTGTAAAAAGATAAATACATGAATATTCAATTTAGGGGGGGGCGTGAAAAAAAAATCTGTTTCCTAGTAAAATGTAACTGTTAGCAAGTTCCAAACAGCCCATTTAATGCAGTGATTCTTGACTAGTGGGGGAGTGAGAGGCAATGACTTAATAGCATCTTTAGTTTTAGTAAACAACTATCTTGGCACATACAGATAAAATATAAACAATAACTTCAGGGGGGGCGTGAAAAAAATGATGTCCCCTAAGTGGGGCGTGACAGAAAATAATTGAGAACCACTGTCTTAAAGCATTGCTTTTTGAATTTTGGGGCGGGCCAATAGCCTAAAAAGATGAATAAATGAACATTCACTTTAGGGGGTGTGTGAAAAAATTGCTTCCTAGTAAAATGTAACTGTTAGCAAGTTCCAAACAGCCCGTTTAATGCAGTGCTTCTTAAATAGTGGGGTGAGCCCCCTAGTAAGGGGGACAGAGAGGCAATTGCACAATAGCATCTTTAGTTTTAGTAAACAACTATCTTGGCACATACAAATAAAAAATAAACTAACTTCAGGGGGGGCGTGAAAAAAAATGATGTCCCCTAAGTGGGGCGTGACAGAAAAGAATTGCGAACCACTGTATTAAAGCAATGCTTCTTGAATTGTGGGACGTAAAAAGATAAGTGAACATTCACTTTAGGAAGGGTGTGAAAAAAATGTTTTTCCTAGTAAAATGTAACTGTTAGCAAGTTCCAAACAGCCCGTTTAATGCAGTGCTTCTTAAATAGTGGGGCGAATCCCCCTGTAAGGGGGAGTGAGAGGAAATTGCGTAATAGCAACTTTAGTGTTTATAAATAACCATCTCCGCACATACAGATCAAAAAAATCAACAATAACTTCAGGCGGGGGGGTGCGTGAAAAAAATGATGTCCCCTAAGTGGGGCGTGACAGAAAATAATAGAGAACCACTGTCCTAAAGCAATGCTTCTTGAATAGTGGGACGGGCCAATAGTGTAAAAAGATGAATAAATGAACATTCACTTTAGGGGGGGGCATGAAAAAATTGTTTGCTCGTAAAAATTTAACTTGGCATGTTCCAAACTGCCCATTTAATGCAGTGCTTCTTGACTAACGGGGCGGCAAATACCGTATTTTTTGGACTATAAGTCCCTCCGGAGTATAAGTCGCACCGGCCGAAAATTCATAATAAAGACGGAAAAAAACATATAAGTCGCACTGGAGTATAAGTCGCATTTTTGGGGGAAATTTATTTGATAAAACCCAACACCAAGAATAGACATTTGAAAGGCAATTTAAAATAAATAAAGAATAGTGAACAACAGGCTGAATAAGTGTACGTTATATGAGGCATAAATAACCAACTGAGAACGTGCTTGGTATGTTAACGTAACATATTATGGTAAGAGTCATTCAAATAACTATAACATATAGAACATGCTATACGTTTACCAAACAATCTGTCACTCCTAATCGCTAAATCCCATGAAATCTTATACGTCTAGTCCAGGGGTCGGCAACCCGCGGCTCTAGAGCCGCATGCGGCTCTTATAGCGCCGGCCTAGTGGCTCTCTGGAGCTTTTTCAAAAATGTATGAAAAATGGAAAAAGATGAGGGGGAAAAATATATATTTTTGGTTTTAATATGGTTTCTGTAGGAGGACAAGCATGACACAAACCTCCCTAATTGTTATAAATCACACTGTTTGTATTAAACATGCTTCACTGACTCAAGTATTTGGCGAGCGCTGTTTTGTCCTACTAATTTTGGCGGTCCTTGAACTCACCGTAGTTTGTTTACATGTATAACTTTCTCCGACTTTCAAGGACGTGTTTTATGCCACTTCTTTTTCTGTCTCATTTTGTCCACCAAACTTTTAACGTTGTGCATGAATGCACAAAGGTGAGTTTTGTTGATGTTATTGACTTGTGTGGAGTGCTAATCAGACATATTTGGTCACTGCAAGACTGCAAGCTAATCGATGCTAACATGCTATTTAGGCTAGCTATATGTACATATTGCATCACTATGTCTCATTTGTAGCTATATTTGAGGTCATTTAGTTTCCTTTAAGTCATCTCAATTCAATGTATATCTCATGACACACTATCTGTATGTAATATGGCTTTTAATTTGTTGCGGCTCCAGACAGATTTGTTTTTGTATTTTTGGTCCAATATGGCTCTTTCAACATTTTGGGTTGCCGACCCCTGGTCTAGTCTCTTACGTGAATGAGCTAAATAATATTATTCAATATTTTACGGTAATGTGTTAATAATTTCACACATAAGTCGCTCCTGAGTATAAGGCCAAACTATGAAAAAAAAAACCTGCAACTTATAGTCCGAAAAATACGATAATAGCATCTTTAGTGTTAGTAAATAAATATGTTGAGACATAAAAAAATAAACATTAACTTCAGGGGAGATGTAAAAAAAAAAAGATGTCCTCTAGGGGGGCGTGACAGAAAATAATGAAGAAACACTGTCCTACATTGATGCTCATACCATTAAATCAAAGACTAGAATAAAATACTGTATACATCTTTATCATACGTGAACACATGCTTCTTTATGTGGACAGAATTTTCACTTTTCAAACCCCGGCCGAGTCATACCAAAGACTATAAAAATGGGACCCATTACCTCCCTGCTGGGCACTCAGCATCAAGGGTTGGAATTGGGGGTTAAATGATTCCCGAGCGCGGCCACCGCTGCTGCTCACTGCTCCCCTCACCTCCCAGGGGGTGAAGAAGGGAATGGGTCAAATGCAGAGGATAATTTCACCACACCTAGTGTGTGTGTGACTATTGTTGGGACTTTAACTTTGAACTATCTTCATTACTTATACTATAGTGTGTATTTCTCCTCATTCAAATGTGTCGCACTGCTCAAGACAAGGGATGGGAGTTTGTTCCACCAGAGTTGGATGTGTTTTCTACAATTCTGGGCTTGACTGAAGACTTTAACGGCTGGGGTTAAAAGGAGGCCCATATTCTGCTGTTTTCTCAGGCGAACACTTCATCCTCATGGACCCTGCCAGATAAGCTGGGGTCAGACCGCAGTAACCCTGACTGACAAGCGGAGGATCAAGCGACACCCTACGCTTCCATTCCTCAGGCGGCTCCGGCAGAGACCCGCGGGGCCCTGCGTCCCGGACCTGCGACGCAACCACGCTCTGGGAGAAGAAGGCGTCGTCCACCGAACCGAAGGGGCATCTGGATGCCGCCTCCCAAGGTGTGGGCGGCTTGTAGGCTGCTTGGTGCTGACGTGTTGGAGAACGACATCCTTCTGTGCTCACAGGTAACTTAGACCCACCTGTGTGGCGCCTGGGAAGGCTGAGGAAGCTGCTTCTACCAAGTCCCTGGGGGGGGGGGGAAACACATTGTATGAACCTTGTGAGGTTGACTGTGCTGCCACCCTCTGGCCTCACAGAGAACTACCATTCTTTGATTCAGTTTAATCAAAATATACATGCCCATCATGTGTGGTGTCGTGAAGTAGATTTTACACAACTTACCTAGTTCACAAAAACAAGCTACATGTAGGGTTTTAAACATTGAGGCATTTAATGACATAAATAAAAAAGATTTTTGAAATTAATATGTTAAGGTACTACATTTCACATGAATTAAACTCTGAAACATATATTTTTAAACTGGGGTGTTGAGTGTAAAAATTCTATCACACTTTTTTAGCTCATATATTTTGGTCATTTTTCTCACATTTACCTCTTTTTTCACACATAGCTCTTTTTCTTAACATTAGAGATTGTTAAATGTTAATTCTAAATGCCAAATCTGTATCTAAATGTTAAATGTTGAATGTTAAATATAAATATACATATTTAATGTTAAATATAAGTATAAATATATAGATATGAATATATAGTCGAGGTTTCTGTGGTTTTTCCGTTATACAGTGGTCAATACAGTCAGGAAAAAACACCAAAAACTCGAAATCCCCTGACGAGCAGGGAAACCTGCGAAACAGGCCTGTCGGGATGATGTAGCCTCTTGTGTGTTTTCCTGACCTAACATATAGATATTAATATAAATCCATCCATCCATCCATTTTCTACCGCTTATTCCCTTCGGGGTCGCGGGGGGCGCTGGAGCCTATCTCAGCTACAATCAGGCGGAAGGCGGGGTACATCCTGGACAAGTCGCCACCTCATCACAGGGCCAACATAGATAGACAGACAACATTTACACTCACATTCACACACTAGGGCCAATTTTTAGTGTTGCCAATCAACATGAATGTTAAATACAAATACAAACAGCATCAAGGGTTGGAATTGGGGGTTAAATCACCAAAACAAATTCCCGGCGCGACCACCGCTGCTGCTCACTGCTCCCCTCACCCCTCAGGGGTTGAGGATGATGGGTCAAATGCAGAGGATAATCTCACCACACCTAGTGTGTGTGTGAAAATCATTGGTACTTTAACTTTTAACTTATAATATTTATATTAAAAATTTAAAGTTAAATATAGATATTGAATCTAAATATTAAAGCTAAATATACATGTTAAAATTAAAATGTAACATCTAAATGTACATATTAAATGTTGAATATAAATCTAAACATAAAATATTAAAATAAATATTACATGTTAAATCTAAATATAAACGTTAAAGCTAAATATACATGTCAAACCTAAATGTTAAATATAAATGCCTCGCCAAAGATAGTAGTGTGCATGGTGGTTTGCACACAGACATAAAAACTTTCAACTTTTTTTGGAGCTAAAACTTTCAACAACAGGGAACTTTATTGCCGTATTGTCCTGTTTTGTTTCTCCTTTTGCACTGGCGACACGCCCTCGTTCACATCACTCTCACTGAGAGGCAGAGATGTGGCCGTGTTTTTGTGGCTGAGAGACGTCGGACTAGTGGAATATTTGCATATTCTTTAAATATTCGTCTTATTCTTATTCATCTTATTCATTTAGATTTAACATTGGGATGTAACATTTAGAGTTAGATCTTTGGATCTAGACAGTTAAAATGTATATTTCACAAATATAACATTTATATTTAGATTTAACATTTATATTTAGATGTATAATTTATATTCACATATATTTATATTTAACATTTGTATTTAGATGTATCACTTAAATTTATATTTAATATTTAGGTTTATATTTAATATATATATTCAACATTTATATTTAATATTTAACTTTTGTATTTGGATTTAATATTTAGATCCGTATTTAACATGTACCGTATTTTTCGGAGTATAAGTCGCACCGGAGTATAAGTCGCACCTGCCGAAAATGCATGATAAAGAAGGAAAAAAACATTAGGCAACTTTCATAAATTTTGAAAAAAACTGCGACTTATAGTCCGAAAAATACGGTATATTTCACATTTAATATTTAAGTTTTGATGTAACTTATAGATTTGGATTTGATATTTTTATTTAACATTTTGTCCAGGGTGTACCCCGCCTTCCGCCCGAATGCAGCTGAGATAGGCTCCAGCACCCCCCGCGACCCCAAAAGGGACAAGCGGTAGAAAATGGATGGATGGATTTAGATATTTAAATTCAATTAATAGGTTATATTTCATTTCTACCTTAAATGGGAAAAAGCTAAATGTGAAAAAAGTGAGCGGAATGTGAGAAAATTTAGTTAAATATTTAAAATATATCAGCTACAAAAGTTTGATATTTTATATTCGGCACCCCATATGTACGTGCATGTGTACAAGACAGGAGTGAAAGCTGAACGCCAGATAAATTCTTTGGGCAGTTTTTATTTATTATGATTAGTACTCAGTGGCCTAGTGGTTAGAGTGTCCGCCCTGAGATCGGTAGGTTGTGAGTTAAAACCCCGGCCGAGTCATACCAAAGACGATAAAAATGGGACCCATTACCTCCCTACTTGGCACTCGGCATCAAGGGTTGGAATTGGGGGTTAAATCACCAAAAATGATTCCCGGGCGCGGCCACCGCTGCTGCCCACTGCTCCCCTCACCTCCCAGGGGGTGAACAAGGGGATGGGTCAAATGCAGAGGACATATTTCACCACACCTAGTGTGTGTGTGACAATCATTGGTACTTTAACATTAACTTTAGATGTAAAAAATCTAGACACATATATATGTTCTGTTAAACCACTTATGGTAACATAACCTAGCAGGGGGTGTTCTTGTTACATTTTTTTTAAATGTAACGTTGAGCAATTTGCAAACAGCCCCTTTAAGTCAATGGCATTCATGCATCATCAGGAAAATACTGCTATTCTAAGTAATATTATCCTTCTTAAAATTCTACAGAGAGTGGATCCGGAAAGTATTCACAGCGCCTCACTTTTTCCACATTTTGATATGTTAGTCTTTTTCCGAAATGGAATTCTGTCATTTTTGTCCTTAGAATTCTACAGACAATACCACATAATGACAATGTGATTTTAATTTTTTAATTTTTTATTTTTCTCGAATTTTGCAAATGTATTAAATATTTAAATTTACAAAATCACATGTACATAAGTGTTCACAGCCTTTGCTCAATAATTTGTTGATGCACCTTTGGCAGAAATGGCAGCCACAAGTCTTTTTGAATACTATGCCACAAACTTGGCACACTTATCTTTGGACAGTTTCGCCCATTCCTTTTTGCGGCTCTCAAGCTCTATCAAGTTGGATGGGGACGTAGATTTTCATCCAGGATGTTTCTGTACATTGCTGCATTCATCTTTCCCTCTATCCTGACTAGTCTCCCAGTTCCTGCCGCTGAAAACCATCCTCCCACAGCATGATGCTGCCACCACCATCCTTCCCATAGGGATGGTATTGGCCTGGTGATGAGCAGTGCCTGGTTTCCTCCAAACTTGATGCCTGGCATTCACACCCAAGACTTCAATCTTTGTCTCATCAGACCAGAGAATTTTGTTTGTCATGATCTGAGAGTCTTTCAGGTGCATTTTGGCAAAATTTTCACAAAGAAATGGCTTTGGTCTGGCCACGACCATACAGGCCTAGTAGGTGGATTGCTGCAGGGATGGTTGTCTTTTTAGAAGATTGTCCTCTCTCCAATAGGAATGCTGTAGCTCTGACAGAGTGACCATCGGATTCTGGATGAAAACCGACACTTTCCATCCAACCTGATGGAGTTTGAGAGGTGCTGCAAAGAGGAATGGGCGAAACTGCCCAAAGATAGGTGTGCCAAGCTTGTGGCATCGCATTCAATAACACTTGAGGCTGTAATTTCTGCCAAAAGTGCATCAACAAAGTATTGAGCAAAGGCTGTGAACACTTTGTCATTATGCAGTATTGTCTGTAAAATTTTAAGGACAAAAATGATATGAATTCTTATTTACATGTGATTTTTTTGTTGTTATTTTTAATAAATTTGCTATTAAAAAAAACCTTTCACATTGTCATTATGAAGTATTGTCTGTAGAATTTGGAGAACAAAAATGAACCTATTCCATTTTGGAATAAGGCTGCAACAACAAAATGTGGAAAAAGTGAAGCGTTGTGAATACTTTCAGGACGCACTTTGTAATTGAGGGTAGAAAAAAAGTGACAGTGGAAAAGTAGAAAAACAGAAACTAGACACATACAGGAAGTGCACAAACAGGAGGAAAGATATGTTTTATTGTGCTGAATATAAGATGTGCATGAAAACAGTTTCATGCTAGAAGACACACACAAGAAGACATTTGTTTTGGAGTCACTAAAATTTGAGAAATCAGATCTTACTAACTTTTTGACCTTTTTATATGTAAGATGGCTCACAGACTTTGGAATGAGACTGAAGGAATTTACAATGAATGGATACTAATTAGGAAGTGCATGATGTTTCTCCTAAACAGGCCTTATAATTTACCATATTCTAATAAAACAAATACTGTATATGAGTTACTTATATGAGTCGTTATTGTGCAGTAGGTGTAAATGATGTTCCGTATTTTCCGGACTATAGGGCGCACCGGATTGGTCTATTTTTTTAATCTTTTTTCATATATAAAGCGCACTAAAGGAGTCATATTATTTTCTAAATATAAAACATTTCCTTGTGGTCTACATAACATGTAATGGTGGTTCTTTGGTCAAAATGTTGCATAGATTATGTTTTACAAATCATCTTCAAGTCGCTTTCTGACAGTTGCTTCCGTATGCGGCGTTTTGTGGGCGGTCCTATTTACGTGGCTCACCTTCGGCAGCGTCTTCTCCCCGTCATCTTTGTTGTAGCGGTGTAGCGTGCAAGGACGGGAGTGAAAGAAGTGTCAAAAGATGGAGCTAACTGTTTTAATGACATTCAGACTTTACTTAAATCAATAACGGAGCAGCTCATCCGGAAACAACAACACCGGAAATGTGTCCCGTGAAAAACCGTCCGACCGGAACTCTCTAATAACTAAAGTTCCTTGAGTGAATAATGTAAACTCACTACACCGGTATGTTTTAGCGCTTTCATGGCGAGTTTACTGACAGATATAAGTAAGAACTTTACACTACTTTATATTAGAAATGGCAACAGCGGAGGATGAATGTCCCATAACAAGAAGATAGAGGAAAAAGAAGAAGCTTATCGACTAGGGAGTCGTCACGGACTACAAAGGCGGACTCGCGCAATCTTTCAGGATTTATGCAGATCCAAAATACAGATCAGCAGGTACCAGAAGGTAAGAAAAGTTGCTTTTGCATAATATTGCGAAACAAAACACCAGATAATGTCTTACCTTATACACACACCATAATACTTGTATGTTGAAGCACATGAAGCGGTGCGGCTTTATAGCTTACCAAAGTTGTACTAAAACATCCATCCCATCCATTTTCTACCGCTTATTCTCAAAGGGAATAAGCGGGGGGCGCTGGAGCCTATCTCAGCTACAATCGGGCGGAAGGCGGGGTACACCCTGGACAAGTCTCCACCTCATTGCATGGCCAACACAGATAGACAGACAACATTTACACTCACATTCACACATTTTGATGGATTTTTGAGCGCCGTGTGTAATGTTCTCTATTTTCAATGGAACATATAAAATGTTGGTGTACCGGGTTGTAAGGCGCACGGTCGAGTTTTGAGGGAAAAAAAGGATTTTAAGTGCGCCTTATAGTCCGAAAAATACGGTAAGTTTATTACACGTTGCTATTGTTTGCTACTGTCTTTTAGCTGAAATGTGCTATTTGGAGTATATATGTAAAAATAAAACACCTTATTTGGCTGTATACTGTATATTGCACATATTTAGGCACTTCATTAGAAACATTTAACATATAAAATATATTAATCTCATATTCACTTAAACTTCAAAGAGTTCCCCTGATTTCATGAAGTGGAACTGAGTTTATATTCGACATGCTGTGAGCAATTTTAAGACAGCCTGGATTTCCACTTGCACACACGGCCTTGTTTAGTTTTGCTGGCATGCTCAAGCTCATACCGGTCTCACTGCAGAGTCATAGGCTACTTGGTTTAAGCACGGTGTTCCTTCATCTCCGTGCGGACTGTGTCACCAAAGCAAAGCTAAATATAGAGCTAATTCAGCATTGCAACAGGCCTCCACTGTTTGGTTGTCACTACAGACTTCTTGGCGGAGAACTTTGGCCGAGGAGCCATTTGACGTGCGCCTCTAGCAATTATTGATGCGGGAGAAAAAGCTAAAGCTATGCTGGCTGACTGCCGGAAAGATGCGCTTGAAGGGTGACTGCTCGGTGCTTGCTCGGTGGATGTAGGGTAGCCAGCGTGCTTTTCATCCAAGTGCTCATAGAGTGCAAGAGGCTCCGCTGACCTGGCGTGTTGCCAAGCAGAGGAATTTGGGGAACTTACCGCTCCAAAGGACTTAGCTGAGGACTTAGCAGAGGCTTCTGATTTGCTTTCAAAATCAAGCTCAGAGATATTCGGAGAGTGAGAATGAGTAGATCTTTGTTTGAGTTTTTGGGTAATGTCAAACTTTGATGGCAGTGAAGGTTTGGCGCTGGGGATTTTAAGCTCTATGGCCGCATCATACCTGAACAGTGACGAGTCCAAATGATGCGGCTGGTGTTTCATGATTTCTAACGTGTTGAGGTGCTTTGGGGATGATTTAGGCTTCTCTTTGGAACTTGAGGGGAATTTTTTCACTGCTGGTGGAGTATAAAAAGGGGTGTGAAGGGGATTGTAAGATAAAGGAGGTGGTGCCCGAATGTTAGATGAATATCTCCAGGAATTGGGTAAGGACATTGTAGGAGAGGAAGATCTTGTCTGGTTTGTTGTTTGACCGCCACTAACCTTCTCCGTTCTGGACTGCCTTTTGGAAAGCAATCCTTTCTCTGTCATTGTCTGAGCAGCACCAGATCTATCATAACTTCTACCCGAGACTTGATCTCTTAGCGGAGCCAGTGATATCTTTGGTGCGAATGATTTAACAGGTTTTGGTGGACAAGAGGCAACAGAACTCGGAGCGCTGTCTTGAGTACTCCTTGACTGTGTGTGATGTGGACTGTAGGACTGCATACTCACAGAAGGTCTTGGCAGTTGTTTGCCCCAGCTATTTGTGGTTGCCTGAAGACGAGGCTGAGAAGAGGAGCTGACCAATGTCTGGCCAGTGGCAGGTGTTTGAATTGTTGTGGGTGCTTGATTTGCTTCCCAGCAGTTGGCCGACTTTTGAGGTTGAGCCCAATCCTGTTCGAAGTGCCGGTGCTGGCCCTGATGTCTCACAGGACAATTGGAAGACTGAGAACCTGCATTTATTGTTGGGATACAGGGTTCGCTAGGAGGACCTCTACGCCAAGGTGGACATTTGGGGTTGATGGCAGGCTTTGGTGCAACCGGGGGTGGATTCTTGAGTTTAACAGGTCGGGGTTGCATGAAGTTACATGCTTCAGCGCCGAGGCTAAAACAGTCTTCTTCAGACTCCACATAAGCTTTGCTTTGCCCTTTGTTTTGATAACGAGGGTTTGATCTTTGTTTCAACGTCTGTTTACGCCTTAACTCTGGAAGGTTGCAGGTCTTTATTGCTGGCACAGATATCCGCTCATCTCTGGAGGCTATGATGTCTCCAGTTGGGGACCAAACCTGCGGACTTGAAATAATAGGAACAGGTATCTTAAATTTTGGCTCCGATTTCTCTCTCCCTGGAAAGACACCAGAAGGATTTGTGTGATCAGCTGGCCTTATTTGGAATCCCAAAAAGGGCTTTGCTGTTCTATTTGCAACCAAGGATCTTTGTTGGTTCATTTGTTGAATGTGTCTGTCCATGTAGTTATTACGATCAGAATGATCGTACATTTCTCTTGTGTCATAGGTACTGTTTGCTTTTGCAGGTTCTGACATAGCGTCCAAATGTAATTCTTTACTGCGGAGTTCTTGCCGTGACACAATTTCATCCATACGTTTGCTACGGCGTGCAAACATCATAACTCCCTTCCCTTTTGTTGCGGGTAACACTTCCATTTCTTTAACACTTTCCCAATTTAGACTTAAATCCTGTTGCCGACGGTATGCAGAATACTCCTCTTCAAACTCAGAATCGCTGGCTGCGACAAAGTTATACCCGGCTGTACTGACTTCCTCAGCTTCTTCTCCTGGTAAATGGTTTTCGCCATCAAACTTTCTGTCACCAGTCCCGTAGCTAACAAGTGTGTACTTCTCCACCCTTTGGCGGCGTTTTTTGAACAGCAAGGCTCCCTTATTTTGAGGGTTGGGTGCATCAGTTAAAAGGCGAGCAATTCTCTTGCATTTGGACTTGGTCTCTTTGACCTGTCTTTGGGATTGGCTCTCATCTTGACCAAATCCTATGACAAAAGACGGGAGAGAGAGAGGATGAAAATGTAAATAAAAACAAAGCAACTGTTTATTTTCATTGCCAATCTTTTCTTTCTTTTTTGACACTTTGGGTTTGGTAATATGTCACCTCAGTCTCAAATTAAAGCCATCATTGTAAAAATGGTTTTATGTGACGCAAGCACACTAATGAGAAGCCACTGACGGATCGTAAAGTTGCCCCACTGAAGCAATCACACTAATAAAAGCATCATATTCACTTACAGCTAACTTGGGGAGCTCACTGGCAGAAGGATCAGATGACTGACCGGCCTAACACATGCTAGTGTCCGTCAAATTTGTTTCTGCCGCCCTCATCATATGGTCATATTTTATTCTTATCCCACTGTGGTTAGTAATGTCCCAGGAATCTTCACTGCTAGACCTCCTCCAGTAGGCTCCACATTACAATATCAAAATAGCCAAACGCCCAATGAGCTTCTGTTTACTGTTTTAGATAAGTTATTGTGAAAAGTTATATAGAAAAATAACTGTTTGTATGCTTATGTTCCTCAGTTGATATTGCTCAATTGTAAATGTGAAAATAAGCAACCCCTCATGGTAAAGTTTGTATTGTCACTGCAATCAGCAAGATTATGTAGATAGAAGTAAAAAATCAACTGTGCACTCACGTGTACACCTTGTCCCGTGGCTGTCCGGTCTGCACAGATCAGCTTCAGATTCTAGGTTCCACTTCTGTGGCTGCTCAGCACCCTCATCTGAGATTCCAAAGAAGACTGCAGCAGGAGGCGCTTCACTGCTCCCTCCTTCCTCTGAAGATTCAAACCTCCTGTTCCCTGTCCCTGGGCTCGGCCTATTAATGGCCCCTGGGGGTTCGTCTGTGGTCAGGGTCAAGGCTCGGGTCATTTTAGGATCAAACCCAAGGGAGGAGGAAGAGGAAATTGAGCAAGGTTTTGGCTTCTGGCCACAGTGAGATTGAGTGTCATGGCATTCTGGTTTTGAGGAGAAAGACGTTGGTGAGGCTTTGATATGTGTAGACTCTGTCATTGTCTCTCCTGATTCATTAGGGTCGATTTCATCCTCTTCTGGGTATGAACCTTCCTTGTCACGGACACTTAAGTCAAACAATTTCTGTTTGGATTTAAATTTCAATTCTGGAGACTCTGCATTAGACTTTGGGAAAGGAGACATCTGTGGGTCAAAACTTCCCTCTACATCACTGACATCATCTTCATTATCGGACTCTGCCAAATATTCAGGCATACTATGTTCTTGAGATCCATCGGAGCCCGACCAAGCGACTGAGCGATCCATGTTCTTTAAGTCTTCAGCTTCTGGTTCCATTTAGGATTCACTTATGACATCTTCGATTTCAGTGATACCTTGAATGGAAAACAAACATCTGTTAAAAATGTGTAATCATGAAGACAATCAAGAAGTAGTTCACCAATTTGAGTAGTTGACCAAAGTTGCACTCCTCTTTTCGGGAGTGCAACTTTGCTCTTGTGGTTTCATTAGCACTCTAAATGGAAAGGTATGTAATATCATGACATCCAACTGCACAAGAAGAACAATTGGCTGGGTGTTCTCCAAGTTCGCCTGTTTATACACAGAAGGTGGCTCTCCGTGTTACAAGCGCTGTACTGACTGTCAACATTTCCATATATGACTTCAAGCCAGGATCAGCTGTTTCATACTTTTGACACCAACAACTGAAACCATTGTTTGTCAGTGGTGTTATGTAAGTATATTTTTAGCTGAATCTAAAAGAGACATTGGCCCAGAGCCGAGGAATGACTAGGTGGCTGGCATCATCATGATAGGTCCCAGCATTTGCCACAAGGTGGCGTCATGGTATTGAAACTACTACTTTTCCTTACTGGTTGTTACATGGACAAGTGGGTAAGCAAGTAAATGATGATGTTTTAAAGTGTGTACTGTGTAAAAAGATGCAGACATACTGTTGTAGGCTCAATGATGATTTGGTTGCAGAACCATTAAAAATCTTGCTGTGGGGTTTCTGGTTGCGTTTGCTTGCTATCGTGCCTGTTGTATGGTTTAAGATTATTCCTTGACATTTAGCCATGTTTTATGTGTACACACATGTAATTTGAGACGTGATCTGACAGGGTCAGGTGATGAGTAATGCTCGACTTGCTTTAAAAAGAAGCACCTAAATCAGGTGTTGCCACGTACTGCTAGTAATATAATGATATCTTTAAGTGTCAGTGTATGTTCTTTTTACCAAGCAGTGGTTGATGCATTGTCTACATTTTGTTTTAGTACTTGGCTAATTGAAGTTACTGAAAGTTGTGGCTCTTTCCCACTCTTTGCACTTGGTTCCACATCACTTCAGCAAAGTCACGTCATTAAGACCTCCTCATTGTGCAGCAAGACCGTCTGCTTCCAAGTAAGGTATTCAGTTGGCTATGGTGGCCCGTCTCCATGGGAACAAAAAGTCAGCATCCTTGACAAATGAATGAACTTTTGCTCCGACGCATCACCCCCTTTAAGACTGACCTCTAGCAGATTAGATGTTTCCATGGTATTACCGTAGCCATGGACCTCATGTTTTTAGATTTATTTAATTTATTTTATTTTACAAAATGGAGCTAATCAATCAATATTGACTGCACTGGAGAATAGAGACTGTATTAATGGAAAAATAAATGAATAAACAAAGTAAAAAAAAAAAAAAAACGGTTTTAGTATGATTCAGTTTTAGTCAAAAATACTTACTAAAATGATGTGTTGGTTTTCATATACAGTATGGGTTTTAGTACGGTGAAACAAACGTCAGTGACTCAGCGTCTATGCTTTTTTTTATTGACTGCATGTACAAAATAATCCAAGCCAAATAAAGGTGCAACTTACAGTAATAGTCCAATCGAAGTCAACAAGAGCCTTGGAGTCTGTGTTTCTAGACTGTCATTGAATGCACCATGCTGCTAGGATAAGTTTAGCCCAGTATGTAGGGGCCAGTTTGATACATTTTGCACATTAGAAGTATTAAAACTAATACAATATACAGTAGGTCAATCACTATACTGTATGCCAGGGGTTCTCAACCTTTTTGACTTCCGGGCCTAACTTTTCCACTACAGAGGGCCCCAGGGCCCGCTCATATATTAACATTATTGTCATGTCTGTGTAATCATGTTTTGTTTTAGTCATGTTTTGTTTAGTTTAGTTATTGGACTCTTTAGTTTCTGACTTTTCACTCCCTTGTCTTGTTTCCATGGTTACCCATTAGTTTCACCTGTTCCACGTTTGGACTCATTGTGCACTCTTGTTTGTCACCATAGCAACCCATTAGTTTTCACCTGTCACGTCACGCACCTGTTTCACGTTTTGAGTCACGCACCTGTTTTCGTTAATCATGTCTGTAGTATTTAAGTTCATTGTTTTCAGTTTGTCTTTCTGGCGACATCCGGATTCATACCCCTGTCACACTCTGTTTACCTCTGCACACTTCATAGTCCATGCCAAGTAAGTTTTTTGTTTATTAATGCCACAGTTAGTGTTTTTGTTTAATTGTTCACAGTTTCTGCCTATGTGCAAGTTTTGTTTTCAATAGCCTAGTTTTGTACCTCCGCCATTGTGCGCGCTTTTCGTTTGTTCCTTTTTGATATATAGTGTTAAAATAAATCATGTACTCCCCTTCACGCCACATCTGGTCCAAATCTTTTGCACCTCGGGAGAACAAACCACGCCACAGTCCAAGTCGTGACAATTATTCAATAGTTATATCTGGCATACTTACAGTTCAGCAGGATCAATCTTGTCAAATAATATGAAACCATGTGTTAATCACAAAAAGTATTACCAAGGCTTAGGTCAGGCTGATTACAAAAATAAATACTACCCAAATATACTGCAAAAGAAGGGACTCATTAAAAATTGACAAATTAATTTACACATAACTATAATAAATTCTTACTCAATAAATATGTTTTTATTAAATGAACTGACAATAAAATTGAAGTGCAAATGAAAATACAGTTTCACCACTTTAGTCATAATTGTTGCGCTTAAGAAACTTGTCATTACAGACACAAGTGGGGGAAAAGTGTATTACGACTGAGTACCGCTTCGGGCCATACAGACCACAACTGAGAATCAGACATTTTTGGGGGGCCTTCAAGGGGGCGCTCGCGACCCAACAATGGGTAAGGAAAATACTGCTGTATACTAAATATTATTTTAAAAAAACATTTACATCTTAGCTTTGTATTATAATTAACAAAGCAAATCAGTGTAAACCAACCACCTACAGATTTACTGATATTAATATTATTCCGCCAACTAAAACCTTTTTAGGGATTTAGCACACTAGAAAATTTACAATATCTTGTAGGAAATGATATGACGCATAGGTGGGATTTGTTAAAGTTTAGTTAAAGTTAAAGTACGAATGATTGTCACTAGGGATGTCCGATAATGGCTTTTTGCCGATATCCGATATTCCGATATTGTCCAACTCTTTAATTACCGATACCGATATCAACCGATATATACAGTCGTGGAATTAACACATTATTATGCCTAATTTGGACAACCAGGTATGGTGAAGATAAGGTACTTTTAAAAAAAAGGAATAAAATAAAATAAGATAAATAAATTAAAAACATTTTCTTGAATAAAAAAGAAAGTAAAACAATATAAAAACAGTTACATAGAAACTAGTAATTAATGAAAATTAGTCAAATTAACTGTTAGTGGACCAGCAGCACGCACAATCATGTGTGCTTATGGACTGTATCCCTTGCAGACTGTATTGATATATATTATTGATATATAATGTAGGAACCAGAATATTAATAACAGAAAGAAACAACCCTTTTGTGTGAATGAGTGTAAATGGGGGAGGAAGGTTTTTTGAGTTGGTGTATCTTGTGTTTTTTATGTTGATTTAATTTAAAAAAATAAAAATAAAAACGATACCGATAATTTCCAATAATACATTTTAACGCATTTACATCTCTAATTGTCATACACACACACTAGGTGTGGTGACATGTGTCATCTGCATTCGACCCATCCCCTTGTTTACCCCCTGGGAGGTGAGGGGAGCAGTGAGCAGCAATGGTGGCCGCGTTCAGGAATCATTTTTTGTGATTTAACCCCCAATTCCAACCCTTGATGCTGAGTGCCAAGCAGGGAGGTAATGGGTCCCATTTTTATAGTCTTTGGTATGACTCGGCCGGGGTTTGAACTCACGACTTACCAATCTCAGGGCGGACACTCTAACCACAAGGCCACTGAGCAGGTGCCATTTTTTCTTAGTTTTTTTTTGAGTACCCGTGTTTATTTTGTCTGTAGAGTTTGATTGTATTAGTTGATATAAACAAAGTGCTCCGAGCACACATTCGTTTGATGAAGAAGGTGAGAAACACTATTGAATTTAAGTCGTAGCAAAGTACGGAGATGGCATTCATGAAGTTCCGTCCTCCACACTCTTCTGTTTTCTGTGTGTAAAACTACAATTATTCAATTCAAAGTTTGATTCGTTTGAACATTTGTTCATTGTTTCGGTTGTTACAGTGAAGGATTCAGTTTTCAACAGACTCTCGGAACGGATTAATAACGAAAGCTGAACCACTACTGTAACACGAGTCGCGAGCATTCACTTTGTCTAGTCTACTGTTCATTTGAAGAGACCCAAGCAAAGGTCCCTAAGATCATCAATCACATTCTGTAAACGGATTTAAACCAACAACAGAATATTAATTATCATTTTGGATTTGGAATGTATATTTTCTATTGTATTAACTATGACAGACATCAATAAGAGGATGGGGAAAAAAATGCTACTTACTGTATCCATTATTTATTTCTTATCCCTGCAGTGACTCTTTATGACTCTGTAGTTGAGATCCAGCTTTGCATCCCTTTTCTCTGAGGGCCCTCAGATGGATAAATATAATCCAAGCATTTGTTATGGATTACAGATGTTCACGTCTCCTACAGTACAAACTTGGTCAGGCTTTGCTCCTTCGCTGGTCTATTTAAAGAGCAGAAAGTGGTGCCGATGCCCCCTCGGACACAGCTGAGTTAGCATCGCACACAGGAGCTCCAATAAGGACACATCCTCCCTATGCCCTTGTCATAGATGGGCATTAAAATATGTCTTTCTTGCTGCCAAACACAAGACTATTTTGTAGAGTTTTTGTTTCGATCGATTGGCCACCAATTAGTATTGGCCAATTTTTGTGAAAAAGCATGTGATCACTATTAATGCCTTTTAATGCCGTTCACAAATGGCGATCCCTCTTGGCTGATTATTTTTAGTCCCCCAGCTGAAAAGTCATCAGCTAAGTATGTGTCTCCATCAGTGGCGGGCCGTGCGTTTCCCACCTATGCCTTCAGTGACTTCAATAATTACCTCTCAAAATACCATAATTTATGTCACCACATGACCTATGCCTGAGAAATACTATACAGAAACACATTTACGCCCTACTGTGGATTGAATCACATCAACAGTGTACAAAACGGCTTACTTTCTGGCGCATTTACAAAACAATTAAAACGCATCAGCAATTAAAACATATCTTATGTGGTTCTGTTAAAATTCAAATTGCAAAAAACATATTAAAAGTGAAAAAATTAAATATTTGAACTCAACCTATTCGACGCCGTATAAGCAAGTGGTACCCCTCGTCGTCGGCTTATTCGAGTGGAAATGGCGAGCATTTCCCCATTTCATCGCCAGAACAGCTGAGCTAGCTCCCGGCCGACATCGTCTCACAAGATGTAGTTTCTCTTTAAATGTCCTTCTTGAAAATGGCCTTGCAAATATACATTTGTGATCAGAAGTTTACATAGACTTGTAAAGAACATAATGTCATGGCTGTCTTGAGTTTCCAATCATTTCTACAACTCTTATTTTCTTTTGTGATGGAGCAGGGGTGTCAAACTCAAATGCAGAGTGGGCCAAAATGTAAAACTGAACAAAGCCGCGGGCCAAGGTTGAACAAATTAACCTTTTAATAGGGACCCAAACAAGTTTTGCATTGAATATTGAACAAGCAAGGCTTATATAACATTATAGTGACATGGAAAATCGAGTTTCAAATAATAATAATAATTAAAAAATATCAATGGCATATCAAATACAATTTTAATAAATATGTAATGCCTATTTTCTATTTGCAGCCTTCTGAGGTAAATATCAACATTAACTTTTTCCACAGGCTAATACATTTGAAAATAAAATAACAATCAATAAACCAACCATTCAGGACTTTAAAATGTTCAGTTTGCAACACACTGATCTAATCTGATGTGCCCAAGCCACATACCTGCCATCTTTTCTTGGATGCTAGTTCATTAATGTCGGGGCTCAGGCTTTGAGCTGAGGTAACCTTCATTATCGAAGGAAGGTGTTCATCAGTCAGACTCATTATATCTTGTAGTCCAACCGGACCACAGTCTTGGGGGCGTGCCTTAAAGGCCTTTAACGTTCCCTACGAGCTGTCGTCACGTCCGCTTTTCATCCATTCTAACAACGTGCCGGATAATGCACCCCCGGCGTAGAATGTTATATCAACTAAAGCCCACACTTAAAGTTTCCACATGCAAGAATGATTCTATTTAAAAAAAGTTATTTAATAAGAAGCCAAAAGTGCAAAAACAATAATGTTAGTGTTGGAGGAGTTGTGAATGAATGAAATATGAAATCCGTGCTGCAGTCTGCAGGTGTACCTAATATTGTGGCCCAGCAGCGACTGCAGCACGGATTTCATATTTCATTCATTCAAAACTTCTCCAACAGGAACATTATTGTTATTGCACTTGTAGCTTCTTATTAAATAACTTTTTTAAGTAGATTCAATCTTACATGTGGAATTTTTAAGTGTAGGCATTAGTTAATATAACACCCCCTGCGTCGGTTGAGGTGGGCGGGGTTGGGGAGGGGTGGGGGGTGCGGCGGTGTATATTGCAGCCCGGAAGAGTTAGGGCTGCATGGGATTCTGGGTATTTGTTCTGTAGTGTTTATGTTGTGTTATGGTGCAGATGTTCTCCCGAAATGTGTTTGTCATTCTTGTTTGGTGTGGGTTCACAGTGTGGTGCATATTTCTAACAGTGTTAAAGTTATTTATATGGGCACCATCAGTGTAACCTGTATCGCTGTCGATCAAGTATGCTTTGCATTCACTTGAGTGTGTGTGCTTGAAGAATTTGCACATTTTTAGTGACTGGACCAGCACTAGTTGAACTGGATTAAAAGTGGACATGATGGTTTTAGGTAGAGGCACTGATAATTGGAAGTTTCCCAGGAATGTTGGTAATTATGAGAATTAGCGGCGAATGCGGTGATACCGCGGCACCGCCGCCGATTACGATGGGCCAACTCTAGTGTTAATTTAATATCGCCTCAAGGGCCAAGTGAAATTACACGGCGGGCCAAATTTGGCCCACGGGCCAGAGTTTGACACCCATGCGATAGAGTGATTGGAGCACAGAACTTTCCTCCAGAAGGTCTTATCTTTGTCCATGTGATGTCAGATGAAACAAAAATTGAGCTGTTTGGCCACAATACCCAGCAATATGTTTGGAGGAGAAAAGGTGAGGCTTTTAATCCCAGGAACACCATTCCTACCGTTAAGCATGGTGGTGGTAGTATTATGCTCTGGGCCTGTTTTGATGCCAATGAAACTGGTGCTTTACAGAGAGTAACAAAGGTTGGCAAATTATTTAACTTTTGACACCTTTTTTCGCCTGTTTAACATTTCCGTTTTTTTCTGCTTTTTTAGGATGTTGGCTATCCGGAATTCCTCAACATCCGTCCCTACATGTCTCAGAGCTCAGGTGATCTTGTCATGTACGGGAAATTATTATTACTGCACGATTTGATTATTTTCGATTCTTGTGGGTAACAATTTGATTCATAATCGATTTTTTTTTATTCAAAACGATTCTCAAGTCAAAATACATACTTTAAAAAAAATAAGATTAGGTGCCAGTTCTATGATTAACTACATAAACAGTAGTAAAACTGTTTTGTTTAATTTAAAAAAATAACACAAACATTTAATAAAGACAAATACAAATAAGGCAAAAAGAGAAGTGGACGATAAAAAAAGGAGGATTACCTCCAAATTCTTCAGGACAACTTAAAATAATCAGTCCGGAGGTTGGGTCTTGGGCACAGTTGGGTGTGACCCCAAACACACGTCAAAAAGGTGGTAAAGGAATGGCTACATCAGGCTAGAATGAAGGTTTTAGAATGGCCTTCCCAAAGTCCTGACTTAAACGTGTGGACAATGCTGAAGAAACAAGTCCATGTCAGAAAACCAACAAATTCAGCTGAACAGCACCAATTTTGTCAAAAGGAGTGGTCAAAAATTCAACCAGAAGCTTGTGGATGGCTACTAAAAGCGCCTTATTGCAGTGAAACTTGCCAAGGGACATGTAACCAAATATTAACATTGCTGTATGTATACTTTTGACCCAGCAGGTTTGTTCACATTTTCAGTAGACCCATAATAAATTCATAAAAGAACCAAACTTCATGAATGTTTTTTGTGACCAACAAAAACAATCACTCTAACACAAAAAAAATAAGAGTTGTAGAAATTATTGGAAACTCAAGACAGCCATGACGTTATGTTCTTTACAAGTGTATGTAAACTTTTGACCACAACTCTATATCTGCCACTTAATCAACATTTTCTTCTCCTTCTCTGCTATCTGGCTATGGCGCAACACTTCCTGCTTCCTGCTAAATTGAAACGAGTGAATGGATACTCACTTTGGAATGACAAGTGAGTATCCAATCACAGTCTCGTTAACATCAGGCTACTAAGATGGGCTACTGTCAACAACTTGTGATTGGATTGGCTATAGCAACCGTCTCTCAACTGTGTGTTCTCAAATTCATCCGCTAACGGTCCCGTTGAGCAGTGTTTTTCAACCACTGTGCCGCGGCACACTAGTGTGCCGTGAGATACAGTCTGGTGTGCCGTGGGAGATTATGTAATTTCACATATTTGGGTTAAAAATATTTTTTGCCAACCACTAATTATAATCTGCAAATTATGCGCTGATGTTGTGTGTCGGTGCTGTCTAGAGCTCGGCAGCGTAACTGTGTAATACTCTTCCATATCAGTAGGTGGGAGCCGGTAATTGATTGCTTTGTAGATGTCGGGAACACGTTGTGTGAGACGACAAGGGTTTGTCGTCGTATCTAATGCTTAAACCAAAAATAAACAAAAGGTGAGTGCCCCTAAGAAAAGGCATTGTAGCTTAGGGAAGGCTATGCAGAACGAAACTAAAACCAAACTGGCTACAAAGTAAACAAAAACAGAATGCTGGACGACAGCAAAGACTTACTGTGGAGCAAAGACGGCGTCCACAAAGTGCATCCGAACATGACATGACAATCAACGATGTCCCCACAAAGAAGGATAAAAACAACTGAAATATTCTTTATCGCTAAAACAAAGTAGATGCGGGAAATATCGCTCAAAGGAAGACATGAAACTGCTACAGGAAAATACCAAAAAAATAGGAGTGTAAGACAAGAACTAAAACACCACACACAGGAAAACAGCAAAAAATGCAAAATAAGTCAGGGTGTGATGTGACAGGTGGTGACAGTACACCTACTTTGAGACAAGAGCTATAGTGATGCTTGGTTTGTTATGGTTTAAAGTCATATCCAAAAATTGCGACTTTTTACTGTCAACTGAGTTTCGTTTTTTTAGTGATTTCTGCTGGTGGTGTGCCTTCGCATTTTTTCAACGCAAAAAATGTGCCTTGGCTAAAAAAAGGTTGAAAAACACTGCCGTTGAGTATCCAATCACAGGACGCGTAAATGTCACGTTCAATGTGAGGCCATCTAGAAGGCCTTACTGACAACAACTCGTGACCTGATTGGCTATCGCAACTGTCTATCACCTGTATGCCCCCGATCACTTACGGTGCACGGACGCCCACATTGTTGATTCTGAAGGCCACTGGCAGATTTGGTACAGCATGGCAACATAAGCTAACTGAATTCTGATTGGATAAAAACTCTAAACTAAAAACAACAGCACTGGAAGGAGCATACTATGACATGAAGAGAATATGAATAATTTTAGATCAGTGGTTATTAACCTTGTTGGAGGTACCGAACCCCACCAGTTTCATATGCGCATTCACCGAACTCTTCTTTAGTGAAAAATAAAATGTTGTTTTTTTCAAATTCAAGTAAAAGTTATGTTTTTGGTAACACTTTAGTATGGGGAACATATTCTAAGTAACAAAGACTTAATTTAGGTTGGGGGGCGTGGTTAGGGGCGTGGTTTAGAGGGGAGGAGTATATTTACAGCTAGAATTCACCAAGAAATACTTGACTTTCAGTGAATTCTAGCTATATATATCCATCCATCCATTTTCTACCGCTTATTCCCTTTTGGGGTCGCGGGGGGCGCTGGAGCCTATCTCAGCTACAATCGGACGGAAGGCGGGGTACACCCTGGACAAGTCGCCACCTCATCGCAGGGCCAACACATATAGACAGACAACATTCACACTCACATCCACACACTAGGGCCAATTTAGTGTTGCCAATCAACTTATCCCCAGGTGCATGTCTTTGGAAGTGGGAGGAAGCCGGAGTACCCGGAGGGAACCCACGCAGTCACGGGGAGAACATGCAAACTCCACACAGAAAGATCCCGAGCCCGGGATTACCCATGACTACTCAGGACCTTCGTATTGTGAGGCAGATGCACTAACCCCTCTGCCACCGTGAAGCCCAGCTATATATATATATATATATATATATATATATATATATATATATATATATATGTATATGTATATGTATATTTATTTTATTATATATATATAAATAAGAGAAATACTTGAATTTCAGTGTTCATTTATTTACACATATACACACACATAACACTCATCTACTCATTGTTGAGTTAAGGGATGAATTGTCCATCCTTGTTCTATTCTCTGTCACTATTTTTCTAACCATGCTGAACACCCTCTCTGATGATGCATTCTGCTTCGTCTCCTTGTTGTGTGCGCAGTTGTGCACTGCACTCTCTAAAAGCCGTAGATGTTATTGTCACATATGCATGTACAGTAGATGGCAGTATTGTCCTGTTTAAGAGTGTCACAACATTGCTGTTTACGGCAGACGAACTGCTTTACGGTAGACGAAAACGTGACTGCTGTTGTTGTGTGTTGTTACCGCGCTGGGAGGATGTTAATGAAACTGCCTAACAATAAACCCACATAAGAAACCAAGAACTCGCCCTCGATCATTCTACAGTTATAACGTGATTGGGCAGGCACACTGTTTATATTGTGGGAAAGCGGACGTGAAAACAGGCTGTCGACACATCACTCAGGTTCGCCTGAATTTCGGGAGATTTTCGGGAGAAAATTTGTCCCAGGAGGTTTTCGGGAGAGGCGCTGAATTTCGGAAGTCTCCCGGAAAATCCGGGAGGGTTGGCAAGTATGCAAAAAGGTTCACAGCGGGTGTATTATGGGGCGCCATAGCAGGATGGATATCACTCAGTGTTAAAAGCCATGGAATAAAAGTATGTTTTTAAGAGAGATTTAAAAACAGGAAGAGAGGAGGCCTGTCTAACACTCAGAGGTAGGCCGTTCCAGAGCTTGGGAGCAGCAGCGGCGAAAGCTCTGTCACCTCTAAGCTTCAGCCTTGTGTCAGGGACCGTCCGTAGCAGCTGATCGGCTGATCTTAGGGATGCAAGTATGGGGAAAAAATGTGTAATGCGGTGGAATAAAGAGGGTTGCTCCACGTAATATTAAGCTGAGGGCCCCAAGCAAAAAAGCAATGTTTTTGTCAACTGAAACCCCTTTTAAATGAATTCTACTATAGCTGAACTGTACAAACAAATCTGTTTGTTGCCGTGACTTCTTCTTGCAAAGCAATTTTTCAATCAGTTTGTTCGCATCCAATATGATAATAGTCGAATAAAAGGGGCAATTGTATGTTGTACATTTATATGGTTTCGCAGTTGCAATGTTGAGAGCAGCCGTAAAATGAGTTTGACACCCCTGCAGTAACAGGTCCTACTCAGAAAAATAACGTTGCTGTCAGAGTTTGTTGGTGACGAACCCCAAGATGCAGAGATGATGGCAGGCATTGAGCGAGAAAACATGATTTAATACTATAGCAAAAAAACTAACAAAAGGGAACAAACAAAAGGTGCGCACAAGGCGGAGAACAAACTTGGCTATGAACTAAAATAGCACAGAGGCTAACTTTGGACAAGAAACAAAAACACTTACTGTGACACGAAGAAACTACGACATGAGCAGAGTGAAACAAAAGTAGACAGAGCTACAACGACAAGTATTAAGACAGGTAGTAGTGACAATGACAATGACAATAATCCAGCAGTGACTGGAGGGTAGGGCAGGTATAAATAGCAGCTGGCTGATTGACACCAGGTGTGGCCAGGTGCCAATCAGCCACAGCTGAGGGGACACAGCACTCAGGGAGACAAACAGGAAACAGAACCAAAACAAGAGCGCTGACAGGAAATACTACACACACACAGAGGAAAAACTAAAACACAACCAAACTGTCAGGGGCAAGCCTGACAGTTGCATTTCTTCAGGAAAATGAATGTTTTCGAAACGCATTAGTCGGTTTTTCTTGTCATCAATTATTATCCCTTGACAACTGGGAAGGTGAGAATCAATCTTTCCGATGTGAATCATTCATTTTTTCTGTTTAAAACATAATTAGGTCAGTGACAGCTTAAACGAACAAATGTGTCCGTGTTATGTGTTCACATAGCCAAAGTACAATGGCACCTAGTAAAGCTATTATTCCTAAAAATGTTACTTTCCATATTAGTCTCGTACGACTGCACAAGGAAACTGTGTTCAAAGTCTGGTAACTGACCATTAACTAGACTACATGACTGTCTTTTCTGCACCTCGCTCCACTTTGCCAGTTGCACTCTCAAGATGAAGTTTGATGACGTGTTAGCAGAATTGAACGGCTTTGGCAGATTCCAGTTTAGGCTAATGCTAATGCTGGTAATTCCGCGTTCGGGTTTACCTTTTAATTTCCTGCTGAATAATTTTGTCATGTTCGTTCCTTCTCACCACTGCAACGTCAGCGCTTTTGATGATGACAGTGTTTTTAGGAATCTGTCTACCGGGCAAAGGCTCACTGTGAGTATTCCAGTCCAGGAGGATGGGACGTGGAGCTCTTGTCAGATGTTTGCTGAGCCTCAGTATCATCTCCTGCTCAACTCCTCTAATGTGACTGGGCTACCAATAGTATTTTGTCAGAATGGATGGGTGTATGATACTTCTATCTTCAAGTCTAATCTGGCATCAGAGGTGAGTTTCAGTTGCATGCCTTTACAGACGCGTCACATAAATGCAGACTTCTCGAGTGACTGTCTTTATGTCACCCTGCAGTTTGATTTGGTTTGTGAGAGAAGAAAAATGAACAGAGCCACATCCACCATCTTCTTCATGGGCGTCATGTTTGGATCAGCAGTGATCGGCACTTTAAGTGACAGGTTTTCATGTTCCGTTCCACTCTACCGTCTTTTTTTATTGTGTGAATGCTCCAAAGCAGTGGTCCCCAACCACCGGTACCGGTCCGTGACGCATTTGCTACCGGGCCGTAGAGAAACATTAAATAATTTATAAAGGACTGCATTTTTCTCCGACTTAACTTTGGCCTGTCCCACGAGACCAGGGGTGTCAAAGTTGTTTTCATTGAGGTCCACGCCACAGTCATGGCTGCCAGCAGAGGGCCGCTTGTAACAGTAAATAATTAATGAATTTGCCTATGAATTGAAATATATATTTTTTTAAATGTACGTTTACAATTTTACCACTGTTTTTACAGAAAAAAACTGGCAGCCTAGCTGCCAGACTTTTACTGTAAAATATATGGTGTTTTTCTTTTATCATTATTATTTTTTACAACATAACGGAAATAGAAATACAGAACCGCTGTTTAATTTAATTTTGTCAACTCAGCTGCCAGTTTTTTACCATAATAAAATGTGGTACCATAAAATCATCAACCGTGGATTTTACAGTAAAAAAAAAAAACCCTGGTCGTTTTATTTCAAATTATAGTAATATGCTGTAAAAAAAAAAAAAAAAAACTCCCTATATTTTACAGTAAAATCTATTGGTCAATTTTAAAGTGTACAATTTGATGGATAACTCGAAATCATAAGTTAAGCAGATATTTAAGTATTTATTTGGATTTTGGCCAACAATGCTGGATAATATATTTGTTGCAATATTGGACACTAGTTTTTTCCCTGTCAAACTACAAAAAAAAAAACTCTAATACCTTTATTAAGAAAATAAGAAAGTATTATTTCCAGGCTTTTGCGGGCCATATAAAATGGCGTGGAGAGCCAGATCTGGCCCGCGGGCCCTGAGTTTTGCACCTGTACACTCGACACACCAATGAATACAATAAAACTCCTCATAGGAAGTTGCCATTTGTTATATTTGTTATAACTTTGTGAGTTGATGCTATGCACATTAATGAACATATCAGATAGAAAAGTGACAGATTGTAGTCAAAGGCTGATTTCCATCTGCATTTCATTGCAAAGAAACACTCCCAGAGCTCCCACTAATTCAGCGTTATATTGAGTTGTATTTTTCATGCACTTATTCTTGCTGTATTTATCTGGCACAAGTGGAATTAAACCGGTCCGTGGTGAAAAAATGGTTGGGGACCACTGCTCCAAAGCATTCACACATAAGGTTTTCTACACCAAAATTCATCTATATACGTATTTTTCTTCTCAAGATTGTTCAGCTTATTCGGGAATCGCGAGCTTTCCCTTGACAAATTCCAAAAATTCCCAGATTTCCCGGAATCCCAGGTTTTCCGGGACATTTTTCACATTAAAAATGAAATAGCCATTTTTCAAACATCCACCATTTCCACATTTTTCAACCGATTCAAACCATTCCACCTTCAACAAATTCCACCTAAATCTGAAGTTGTTAAAAGATTTCAAGCGTTGAAAGTAAACAATTACATTTATTGCTGACGTTTTCATGAGCGAATCCTTTTTTGGAGCAGATGAGAAAGTGTGTATATGTGGTATTAAATTTGTGGTATTGAATGCTACATATATTTTTTTAAACAAATAAAGTGACTAGTGCCACTTAAAAAAAAATTAAAACCATTTAAGTCATTTGATTTTTGCCCTCGTCTTGTACCCATAAACGTACTCCCTGAGTTTGCAAACAAAAACGAAAAAAATGATTCTGTAATAACAATAAGAAGAATAGAATAAATATCGATCTAATCATTTTAGTATCGTTTATATACTGATACCATATTAGGTATCGATAGTATCAACATCTGGATCGATCCTACATTGAAGCTTTAGAGGTTAGCTTCTTGTGTCATCCTGCTCGGTGTGTGTGTGTGTTGCATGCTTAGCCACTCATTTTCCTCCAGTCCTCCAATGATAATGTTACGTGGAAAAAACTTTGGTGAGGATTAGTATCTTGGAAGCGGCTTCTAGACGACGTATTCGTTGCTTGCTCTCAAATTGGAGGCGGTGTTCTGGCAAGACACTCAGCCTCCTAGAATACCTGCATGTGTTTAACAAGGAATAACGACAATTAATTGTGTCTCCCTGAGCGTGCATCCTTTTTGAAGAAGTCTCTTCGTGTAAATACTGGGACAAGGCTGCAGTAAAGATGAGTTAAAAAAAAAAAAGCAAATATCAGCCCCGATCTGATGTCATGATTTGGATTGTGACATCTGTAATGCATATGTTTACATGTTTGTATCATTTGAGTACTGTTATCATTGCTGTCAGAGCTCTAATGACCAGTGGCGGGCTGTGCGTTTCCCACCTAGGCCTTCAGTGATGTCCTACTTCGTCCGACTTTAATAAATACCCCTCAAAATCCCATCATTTATGTCACCACATGACCACGGCTGGAGAAATGCCATAGAGAAACACACTTATGCACTACTGGGCATTCAACCACCACATATAGTGGAGTCAGTCTGTGGAACAACTTAGGGGACGAGTTAAAAACCTGTTCTAACATGATTCAATTTAAAAGACTGTTTAAAAAATAAGTACTGAGGAAAGAGAGTGATGCCCTCAGCACAGAGCGATGAGAGAGAGGTGTATGGTCAGAGTGTTTGGGCCTGTGTGTGTGTGTGAATGTGTGTGTGTGTATGTGTGTGTGTGTTTTGTCTCGTCTTGTCTTGTCTCATAGTAACAGTGGTACTATTGTATTGTTAGTGTACAGGAGCTTTTTTTGTTTTTGTTTGTATAGTATTGTTCTTGTATTATATTGGTTATGTTAAATGTAGAATGAGTGAGAGGGTTTGGGATATTATAAGCATCTGCTTCATCCAACCCCTTTTCAAGCCTTGCATAGATGTCCCTGCCAAAATGTAAAAAAAAAATGTGTGTTGTTGTACTGTGCAGGTTTGAAATAAATAATTCAATCAATCAAACATTTCGGCACATTTAAAAATCAATGAACCCGCATCAGCATTTAAAACATACCTTACATGGCACTGTCAAAATGTAAATAATTGTAAAGAACATATTACATGTGGAAAAATAAATAAATAAGATATTTGAACTTTTTTTTTGTGAGTTAAAAAAGTGAGAACCGATGATTTCTCTGCTGGCCGTGTATGGCTCCGGTGCCCCTTCCTACTTTTCGCAAATTACAACTTGTGATTGGATTCTCACTTGGGAGTGACAAGTGAAAATCCAAACACAGTCACGTTTAGCGTAAGGCTACTTAGATGGGCTACTGTCAACAGTTCGTTATCTGATTGGCTATCGCAACCGTCTATCCGGCAGAATTCATACAGCGCTGGCAACAAGCGAGCTGAATTCTGATTGGATAAAAGCTCTAACGTAAAAACAAGCAACACTGGAGCCTAATAAGACATGAAGAGAATATAATGAATATGTTATGGAAAGTAGATTAAAATGTACTTTTCTTAAAGGGGAACATTATCACAATTTCAGAAGGGTTAAAACCATTAAAAATCAGTTCCCAGTGGCTTATTTTATTTTTCAAAGTTTTTTTCAAAGTTTTACCCATCACGCAATATCCCTAAAAAAAGCTTCAAAGTGCCTGATTTTAACCATCGTTATATACACCCGTCCATTTTCCTGTGACGTCACATAGTGAAGCCAACACAAACAAACATGGCGCATAGAACAGCAAGCTATAGCGACATTAGCTCGGATTCAGACTTGGATTTCAGCGGCTTAAGCGATTCAACAGATTACGCATGTATTGAAACGGATGGTTGTAGTGTGGAGGCAGGTAGCGAAAACGAAATTGAAGAAGAAACTGAAGCTATTGAGCCATTTCGGTTTGAACCGTATGCAAGCGAAACCGACAAAAACGACACGACAGTCAGCGACACGGGAGAAAGCGAGGACGAATTCGGCGATCGCCTTCTAACCAACGATTGGTATGTGTTTGTTTGGCATTAAAGGAAACTAACAACTATGAACTAGGTTTACAGCATATGAAATACATTTGGCAACAACATGCACTTTGAGAGTGCAGACAGCCCAATTTTCATCAATTAATATATTCTGTAGACATACCCTCATGTCAGCAGTCCAGGGAAGCTAGGGTCGATATTCTTCTCTTGATCATCTTCGGTGGCATAAGGGACAGTGGGAGCCAAGACATCCAGGGGGTTTAGCTCGCTCGTCTGCGGGAACAAACTGCCGCCATTGCTTGCCGTGCTACCGAGGACCTTTGTCCCTGAATTGCTCACACACTCCGGCAGATTCAATTGGCGTCTGGCGGCAGATTTCTTTGACTTTATTGTTGGAAATGCATCTGCTTTGAGTGTCGCAGGATATCCACACATTCTTGCCATCTCTGTCGTAGCATAGCTTTCGTCGGTAAAGTGTGCGGAACAAACGTCCAATTTCTTGCCACTTTGGCATCTTTGGGCCACTGGTGCAACTTGAATCCGTCCCTGTTCGTGTTGTTACACCCTCCGACAACACACCGACGAGGCATGATGTCTCCAAGGTACGGAAAACAGTCGAAAAAACGGAAAATAACAGAGCTGATTTGACTCGGTGTTTGAGAAAATGGCGGATTGCTTCCCGATGTGACGTCATCGCTCCGAGAGCGAATACTAGAAAGGCGTTTAATTCACCAAAATTCACCCATTTAGAGTTCGGAAATCGGTTAAAAAAATATATGGTTCTTTTTCTGCAACATCAAGGTATATATTGACGCTTACATAGGTCTGGTGATAATGTTCCCCTTTAATCTATGATCATGATTTATGTTAGGCCAGTATGAAGCTGAGATTTGAGTCCAAAAGTCATGTCAGTAGTTCCACATCAGTCAAATCAGACTCTGTATTACTTTTTAAATCACTTTCCACTCCAAAATGATATATTTTTTTTGTCTTGCAGGTATGGCAGGAAAAGTATGCTCTTGGTGTCCTATCTGATATGCACGATCTTTGGATTTGGAAGTGCTTTGTCGACTAGTTTCAGCATGTTTGCAGTCATGCGTTTTTTTACCGGATTTGGATTATCTGGAGTCACCATAATATCCGTCGTTCTGTGTGAGTTTTTGTTCCCTTTTTAAGATGAAATATTTGTTTATTAAGAAGGAATGTATCCAAGTGATTACAGCTGAATTGTTTTCTTACTTTCTTTCTTTAGTTTATTTCGAACATGAACACACTTACAGTATAATACATCACCCAATTTCATATCATTTCAATTTACATCATGTCCGAAAAGGAGTAGGAAGAAGCAAAGCTTATTTAATCCTACCCCTTTCCCCACTTCAGAGCGTTTACAAATATATACATTCATTTACTGACTTTTTATAGTAAAATGACTAATACAACAGTTTTGTAATATATAATTAATTCAGTCATTATTAACATACTGAGATGAAGAATATCTTATTTTCAGTAAGGTTGAAAGTATTTCTCATAATTCTTCTTCTTTGTACTTTGTAAGCACTATTCATTTGAACAACCTCTTAAACTGGACCATATCAGTACAATGTTTAACTTCTTTACTTAATCCATTCCATAACTTAATTCCACATACAGATATGCTAAAGGTTCTAAGTGTTGTACGTGCATACAAATGTTTTAAATTAGATTTTCCTCTAAGGTTATATTTCTCCTCTTTAGTTGAGAAGAATTTTTGTACATTCTTTGGTAGCAGGTTATAGTTTGCTTTGTAAATAATTTTAGCTGTTTGCAATTTTACCAAATCATCGAACTTTAACATGTTTGACTCAATAAATAAAGGGTTTGTATGTTCTCTATATCCAACATTATGTATCAGTCTAATTGATCTTTTTTTGTAACACAGTTAACGAATGTAGCGCACATTTGTAGTTATTTCCCGATATTTCTGCACAATAACTCAGATATGGTAATACTAGCGAGCAGTAGAGAATATGAAGTGATTTTTGGCCCAGGACGTATTTTGCTTTATACATTATTGAAATGTTTTTTGCCACCGTATGTTGTATGTTTTGTTAATGAGATTTCCAGTTCATTTTATCATCTATTAATACTCCCAAAAATCTGGTTTCTTTTACCCTTTCAATGTCTACTCCGTCTACTTGTATTTGTGTATGATGCTCTTTTCTACTGTTACAAATTGCATTATTTTAGTTTTACTGAGATTCAAAGAGTCTGTTTTTGTCAAACCATTTTTTAAATTTGTTCATTTCTTCTGTTATTATTTGTATTATCTTCTGTGTGTTCTCTCCTGAACAGAAAACAGTTGTGTCGTCTGCAAATAAAACTAACTTTAAGTCCTTTGTAACTTTAAAAATGTCGTTTGTATAAAGATTAAACAATCTTGGTCCCAGTATTGATCCCTGGGGTACACCCAGGATATATCTAGCCGTGTTGACATATTTTCACCCATCTTCACATATTGCTTCCTGTTGGTTAAATAGCTTCTTACCCAGTTCAAGACCAAACCTCTGATGCCATATCGTTCTAATTTTTTAATTAAAATATAATTAATTGTGTCAAATGCTTTTGTTAAATCCATGAATACTGCGGCCGCACATTCTTTACCATCTATTGCATTGGTAATTTCCTCTGTTATTTTGATTAATGCTATCGATGTTGAGATATTTGCTCGGAATCCATATTGGTTCTCCACGAGCGTCCCACTTTTGTTGATAAATAAATCTAATCGGCTATTGAATAGTTTTTCCATGATTTGGGAGAATTGTGGAAGTAATGGAACTGGTCTGTAGTTAGTAAACTGGTGTATGTCTCCATTCTTATAAATTGGTATGACTTTCGCAATTTTCCTTTTGTCAGGGAATTTGCCGGTTACAAATGATACGTTGCTGATATATGTCAGAGGTTCTGAAATTTCTTCAATAACCTTTTTTATCGTTACCATATCTATTCCATGACAGTCGGTTGAGGTCTTGGATTTACAATTTTTTACAATTTTGATTATTTCTTCTTTTGTCACATCCTTAAGAAACCTCAAATTGGGATTTCTGTCTATGCGTTCACTCAAGTCTTCAACTGACCCATCATCTGCATTTGGAATTCTTTGTTACAGATTTTTTTCCGATATTAACAAAGTAATCATTAAAACGTTCAACTATTTGGTTCATATTGTCATTTTTTGTATTTCCATCTGGAAAGTACTGGGAGTAATTTTTCTTAGCAGCATTTTTAATGATGTTATTTAGGATGCCCCATGTTGCTCTCATGTTGTTTCTGTTCTTGTTTAATAATTGACGTTTTGTCAGTTAGGTGCGTTGCTGACACATTTAGTCATTTTACAATTTATACGAACAAATATTAACTTGAACTTTACCAAATTCCATACTTTTACAAGCACCGACTGAGTTCCATTCATGTAAAATCAAACGGTGCCATATTTAACGTCCCGTTGAAGACGAAACTGAAAACAACGAAACGTAAAGTAAGGCTCCATTTTTCCAAAATACGCTAACTTGATGCTAATTTACATTGGCTTTGCCATGTACATGCTACTGATTAGCATTATCGATTTTGTACATGGGCAAAATAGAGGACCTCCATTGGCTCCCCTGTAAGTGGGCTTTTATTTACGTTTATTTACAAGTTAGAATACATTAAAATGGGACCCATTACCTCCCTGCTTAGCACTCAGCATCAAGGGTTGGAATTGGGGGTTAAATCACTAAATAGGATTCCCGAGCGCGGCCACCGCTGCTGCTCACTGCTCCCCTCACCTCCCAGGGGTGAACAAGGGGATGGGTCAAATGCAGAGGACACATTTCCCCACACTTTGTGTGTGCATGGGACAATCATTGGTACTTTAACTTTAACTTTCATTTTTTTTTTCAATCCATCCGTCGTCATATATTTCATACTGATTGTGAACGACAGGCAACATTTTTAAAAAAGTGCAGTTTACCTTCAAGTCAACAAACACTATCAACAGCTTTAATCACATTATGAAGAAAAAAATATAACTGCCAAAAAGGAAAAGTACTTAAGGTGGTGCCTTGAGGAACGCCACTTATCACAAGTTTGGCCCCATTGTTCTATGTTTGCTCGCAAGGTTAAAAAAAAGTCATGCAAGGTTCTGCCAACGGGCTTACAGTGGTCCATGTCTCTTTTCACAACAGGAGCACTCTAGTGGTTTTAGGAATTCGCTGCATAAATGTTTGTCTCCCATGTTTTGAACCTAACTCGGGGGCTGGTATGGTGTCATTCCAGGGTCCGGTTTAACAACTGGGCCACCGGTTGAACAGCCCTGGCCTACTATACTATAGTATACTTGCAAATGAGACACAGAAATGCAATAAGAAAACAAGGTTGTAGAGGTTGCCCTCTAGTGGGTTCTTCGGACCACCACACACTGCCAGGAGAGCCCGGAATTCAGGGTATAATACTGTTTTATTTTCATTCAATAGTGCAAAGTTTTTGCTTTCCAGCTAAATTTGTTTCTCTGAGTTCGTGTCTCTCTCTCTCGGGCTCCCACTCCAACTCCAACTCTGTGTATCATTCCGGCTGCTGCTAATAAAGGCGACAGGTGATTAGATAACAAGGCCCACCTGGGCCATATACGCACCTGTCGCTGTCTTTGAGGCCGGTCCTGGCACACTTCGTTCCGCGGCAGGCCCGCAGGCCACGCCTCCCTCCACAAAGATATAACAAGTGGGGCTGCATAGTTATCGTAATCAGCTCGTTTTTAAATGTTACATTAAAAATGTAGGTTTTACTATCAAACAATTACTATTTATTAACACACACATAATGTTGGGAATTGGTACCGTAGCAGTTCAATTGTGTTAAGGTACCCATCCCTACTGAATATTCCCTAAAAATGCCAAACATTTTCATCGTAGGTATCGAATGGGTGGACATCAAGCATCGATCTACGGCGTGTATTCTACTAACCTTGGACTGGAGTTTGAGCACGATGCTGCTCGCTGCTGTGGCCTATTTAGTAAATGACTGGAGATACCTGACAGCCGCAGCAACCTGCCCACTCTTGTTGGCCATCATCTCTTGGTGGTAAGCAGAATTGCTGGAAAAAAATATTTGCTATATTTCACAAAGAATCCTGGTTTACAATGGGTAAAGATGCTGTCAGAATAATTGTATCTAAGTTATCACAAAACTTTGTGTTTCAATGAGTTCCCGGCGAGAGGACAAAAGCTGTCTTTGATCTTACCAAGCAAAAGGCTTGTAAAACTCCACTGTGTACAGCGGGAGGAGATAGGAGGGGTTCAGTTTCTTTGATGTATTGTAATCCACAGAAAGATTTTGTCTTGACCCGGGATCTACAAAGTGGAGAGGAAGCAGGACCGGCCCAAGCTCCAGAGACCTTTTCTTCGAACTGTTTTACGACCTTTTCTTTGAACTGTTTGTAATCAAAGGCGATGGCTGTTTATGACCCCTCTCCCTTAGAAACAGCTGTTGCAATGTAATCAGGGAAAGTCCAAATAAAAGAGGGGGCGTACAATTTTTCGTCAGAGCGTGGTGACACTGTGCAAGGGTACAGGTGTATGCGTTTCTCCTCATTGAGCCAAATTTTATTCTGTCTCTGTTTAATTCCTTGCTTTCTGTTTTGTTTAAGAGATGTCATCAGTGTTTGAACCTGACAGATGCTGATTAAAAATGCGTTCATCATATGTTAATGCTCCAACAATGTGTGTGGCAGGTGGCTTCCAGAATCTGCCAGATGGCTGACAAGCAACGGACAGGTTAACCGAGCTTACTTTCACCTGAATAAGTGCGCGAAGGTAAACCGCACAGAGCAGTTCATGGATCAACTAAAACCTGAGGTGCAAAAACACACAAAATTGTGACTACTTGGTCGAGAGTGACAACCTTTGTATCTGTCTGTAATCAATTATTTCATGTTTGTCTTTTCAGAATTTATCCAAATTAATTGGGTCAGAAAATGAAAAGAGAACATATTCGTTGTTGGATTTAGTGAGGACGCCCAGGATGAGGAGACTGTCAATAATAAATGGCATTGTGTGGTATGTCGCGCATAACTAAGTCTTTGTCCAGTAGACATGAATGCATTAGTGATGTGCAGATCGATACTGAAATATCGATACTGCCGATACCATATCTTTGTGTCGGGCTTGGACGGATGAAGGGACTCAGATGCAGAGAGGTGATTCCAAATAAAGCTTTTATTTTGAAATACTCTTTAAGCCTCCAGAGCCGAGTAAATTCAATTACTATGAATTACAAAAATACTATTGACAAAATGTTCCAAAAGGGAAAAACCGAAAATCACTCCAAAAAAAGGAGGAATACAAAAATAAGGACGATATAATTAGCACCGTATCTGTTATCAAAAACTTTAACAAAAAAAACGCTCCAAACAGGAGGAAGAAAATAAAGACTATAAAACTTAACTACTCTAATCAATGTAAACAAAAAATCACTCAACAAACTTTGAGGAAAAAATCTTTAAGGAAAAATAATAACTCACCACTGCGGTAGAAAAAGGTAGGATAACAAAAGTCGCTCTGAGGGAGGAAAAAAGTCAATTAAAAAATACAGCGTGGGATATTCTGGGAGCAAGGACGTAGACGTGAGACAAGGCAAGGCATGGACATGAACAGGGACATGGAACGCAAGACAGGCACGAAAGCTCGAGACAATCTGGCACAGAACAAGGGGAGGCTTGGGCTTATAAAGAACATGAGGGTAATGGGAAACAGGTGGAAACAATCAAGGGTCAGGAATGACGTCAGACTGGTGACACAAGAGGAAGGACCCGTGATCTGAAACAAGAGGAGTTGCTTTTCAAAATAAAACATGTAAATCACAAGACAGAAAAAACCAAGACAAGACTTCCCTCACCGCGGTGTGACACTTTGTGCTTTAATATCAATTCTCAAATCAAAATATCGATACTTTTGATACTTTATTTTTTATACTTTATTGTCCAAAATTTTTCAAACAAGGGCCGCATAGTGAAAAGTCAAAGTATACATGATATTTTTTTATTTAATAAAATGCTAAAAACAGATATTGTTATGTGTGCTTTAAATTATATGTGACTAAGCATATTATTATTAATTATTAGTTAGAACATTTCAGCCTTTTCCCATTACATACCATTTTTTGGTTCTTTTTTCATACATTTTTACTGTTTTTCTCATGTAAAAATAGATTAATAATAATACTAATATGATTGTATAACTGTATAAACAAGTGTGTTAAAAATCCTGCCGGCACGAAAATATTAATGTTAATTTACATATTTAATGTTTTTTATTATTGTTGTAATTTTTCAAATTACTTAACTCATATTTTTAATTAACTAACCAACAAAACTTTGTTTATATTTTAAGTATATTTTATTTTTATTTTTAGAGCTTTTAATATTTTAGATGAGGGATGTCTAAACTTTTCCCACCAAGGGCCACATACTGAAAAGTCAAGTATGGGTAAGCCGTTTGGATATTTTTTCATTTAAAAAAAAAAAAAATGAAGAAAACACATATTACATATATTTAAATACAAAATGTGTCATAGGTGATTAGGTATATTATTATGAATTATTAGTTTAAACATTTCAACTTATTCTCATGACAGTCCGATTTTTCCTCTTTATTTTCTTACATTTTTACTGTTGTTTTTTTTTTAGATAGAAGTGTTATTATTTGAAAACACACAACTTTTAAAATTTTACTAGACTATTTAGCAGACAGATTAGGTATATTTGCACTAAGTATCGGATTAAATGCTTTAAAATGTAACATCGGAAATGATCGGTATCGGTTTCAAAAAGTAAAATTTATGACTTTTTAAAACGCCGATGTACGGAGTGGTACACGGACGTAGGGAGAAGTACAGAGCAGTTGCGTCCCCCAGTCATACTTGCCAACCCCCCAGATTTTCCCGGGAGACTCCCAAATTTCAGTGCCTCTCCCGAAAATCTCCCGGGGCAACCATTCTCCCGAATTTCTCCCGATTTCCACCCAGACAACAATATTGGGGGCGTGCCTTAAAGGCACTGCCTTTGCGTGCCGGCCCAATCACATAATATCTACGGCTTTTCACACACACAAGTGAATGCAACGCATACTTGGTCAACAGCCATACAGGTCACACTGAGGGTGGCCGTATAAATAACTTTAACACTGTTACAAATATGCGCCACACTGTGAACCCACACCAAACAAGAATGACAAACACATTTCGGGAGAACATCCGCACCGTAACACAACATAAACACAACAGAACAAATACCCAGAACCCCTTGCAGCACTAACTCTTCCGGGACACTACAATATTACACCCCCCGCTAAATAATGCACTTTGTGACTTCAATAATAAATATGGCAGTGCCATGTTGGCATTTTTTTCCATAACTTGAGTTGATTTATTTTGGAAAACCTTGTTACATTGTTTAATGCATCCAGCGGGGCATCACAACAAAATTAGGCATAATAATGTGTTAATTCCACGACTGTATATATCGGTATCGGTTGATATCGGAATCGGTAATTAAGAGTTGGACAATGTTGGAATATCGGATATCGGCAAAAAAGCCATTATCGGACATCTCTCATATTAAATATTTAGATGGTGTGTAAAAATGGGTCCCAATCCACAAAATTTTGAATTATACTGAATGATTTTTGGGGCCTCCTACTTTAGGAATTCTACTGCGATACATTTATAGTACACACCTTGACGCTTGCTAAACATGTGTTTATAGGTTTGGTGTGGCCTGCAGTTACTACGGAATCGGCCTAAATGTGTCTGGATTTGGCGTAAACATTTACCTCACACAGTTGATCTACGGCATCTCTGAAATTCCCGCCAAAGTGTTCATCCTTTTGTTTTTGGACAAACTTGGGCGGAAGTTGAGTCAGTCCAGTGGACTTGTTCTGACTGGACTTTGTGTGTTCTGTAACATTCTCATCCCAGCGGGTGAGTGGTCAAGAGTGTATTTCGACGGGAAAGGATAAAGTAACATTTTAAACGTTCATTTTTTATTCTTTTTTTTTTTTTCATTTCAGATCATGGAACATTCCGAACAGCAGTGGCAGCATTGGGCAAGATGTTTTCGGAAGCAGCTTTTACAGTTTTGTATTTGTTCACAACAGAACTCTATCCTACAGTACTGAGGTCAGTAGAACGTCATGTAAATCACAATATAGCTAGTGCTGTCAAATGATTAGAAATTTGAATTACATTATTTTGAAATTATCATTTGCATATGCGTGATATACGGCCATTTTCAGTGTAAACAGATAAATTGAGCTGCAGAATTTGCTAATAGTTGGATCATTGCTATACTCTGTGTGTTTTGGAACATCTTGTTGTTGCTTTTCTATAATGTTTGGACTCTAAGGGCTACTAAAGGTTTGTGTGTACTAAAACACGTGCAAACTTGATAGCACACTCAAAGCTGATGTACTAAACCTGTGCACAGAGAATTGCTTGTGCAAAATAGTGAGTGCAATCCATTTAGCGTGTCTGTCTTCATGAATATTGTTATGGTTACTGGGGTTATGGTTTAAATTTATATGCATAACGTGCTGATTATTTGAACATCCACAATACCGGGAGTAGGACATCCAAATATAATAACTTATCGCTCGCACGGTGATTTATCAAGACTGAAACTGTTTTGCGACCGCAGATTTGCGTGACTATTCAGCACATCTAGAAAGTTAGTGCAAAATGCATACTTGCCAACCCTCCCGGATTTTCCGGGAGACTCCCAAAATTCAGCGCCTCCCGAAAACCTCCCGGGACAAATTTTCTCCCGAAAATCTCCCGAAATTCAGGCGGAGCTGGAGGCCACGCTCCCTCCAGCTCCATGCGGACCTGAGTCCGCTTTCCCACAATATAAACGTCTACAGTAAAGCAGTTCGTCTGCCGTAAACAGCAATGTTGTGACACTCTTAAACAGGACAATACTGCCATCTAGTGCATTTGATGAAAGCACTTTTGTGCGTGCCACACAGCAATGCATCATCAGAGAGGCTGTTCAGCATGGTTAGAAAGATGGTGACAGAGAATATATATATATATATATATATATATATATATATATATATATATATATATATATATATATATATATATATATATATATATATATATATATATGACAGAGAATATATATATTCTCTGTCACCATCTTTCTAACCATGCTGAACAGCCTCTCTGATGATGCATTGCTGTGTGGCACGCACAAAAGTGCTTTCATCAAATGCACTAGATGGCAGTATTGTCCTGTTTAAGAGTGTCACAACATTGCTGTTTACGGCAGACGAACTGCTTTACTGTAGACGTTTATATTGTGGGAAAGCGGACTCAGGTCCGCATGGAGCTGGAGGGAGCGTGGCCTCCAGCTCCGCCTGAATTTCGGGAGATTTTCGGGAGAAAATTTGTTACTATATATATATATATAGGGAGAATTCAAAACCAGATGGAACAATCACAAGGCTTCTTTCAGGAACAAAAACCTGCGAAATACCACAGAACTCAGCAAACACATTTGGGACCTCAAAGACAATAATGTTGAATATTCAATAACATGGCAAATTCTTGCATCCAGCACACCTTACAATAGTGGTAATAAAAGATGCAACCTATGCTTGAAAGAGAAACTGTTTATTATTTACCGTCCAGACCTGTCATCCCTCAACAAGCGCAGCGAAATTGTAACAGCATGCCGCCATAGACGGAAACACCTCCTAGGTAACACATGAGCCAATCACCACGCCCCTAGGCCAGCCTGTACCCACCCACTCTGTGCCCTATATAAACCATGGTATGCGAATGCTCCCATTAAAATCTCCTGACGATTGAGGGTACCCCCCCTCATGAAACAGGCCTGTAGAGATGAAATAGTCTTGTGATTTTTTCCCACACATACATATATATATATATATATATATCCATCCATTTTCTACCGCTTATTCCCTTCGGGGTCGCGGGGATATATATATATATATATATATATATATATATATATATATATATATATATATAAAAATAAAAATGGATGGATATATATATATATATATATATATATATATATATATATATATATATATATATATATATATATATATATCCCCGCGACCCCGAAGGGAATAAGCGGTAGAAAATGGATGGATATATATATATATATATATATAAAAGAAATAATTGACTTTCAGTGAATTCTAGCTATAAATATATATTTATTTTATTATATATATATATATATATATATATATATATATATATATATATATATATAAATAAAAGAAATACTTTAATTTCAGTGTTCATTTATCTACACATATACACACACATAACACTCATCTACTCATTGTTGAGTTAAGGGTTGAATTGTCCATCCTTGTTCTATTCTCTATATATATATATATATATGAAATACTTGACTTGGTGAATTCTAGCTGTAAATATACTCCTCCCCTCTTAACCACGCCCCCACCCCCCACCTCCCGAAATTGGAGGTCTCAAGGTTGGCAAGTATGGCAAAATGATACAATTACACACAACTGGCCTGCCATCCCGTTTTATCAATCAAATTTCAATCAAAGTTTATTTATATAGCCCTTAATCACAAGTGTCTCAAAGGGCTGCACAAGCCACAACGACATCCTCGGTTCAAATCCCACATCAGGGCAAGAAAAACATCAACCCAATGGGCACAATGAGAAACCTTGCACGGAAGAGACCACAGATGTGGGGGATATGGCACACAAAAGCTTGGAAATTATGGTGAGGGGAGCTGTGGGCAGCAGCGGTGCCGCGCCCGGGAATCATTTTTGGTAATTTAACCCCCAATTCCAACCCTTGATGCTGAGTGCCAAGCAGGGAGGTAATGGGTCCCATTTTTATAGTCTTTGGTATGACTCGGCTGGGGTTTGAACTCACAACCTACCGATCTCAGGGCGGACACTCTAACCAATAGGCCACTGAGTAGGTTAGTGTCAATAAAGCACTTTATCTTTCCGCCAAATGTATTCGTTCTTTACATTTTGACGGAAAAATTGCGAGAGCTGCATGCAATTTCAACTTTTTTCAATATTTTCTGATCATGCAAGAAACATTAAAAAACATTATTTGTTCAAATAAAAATAAATGCTTGAAAATCTGCTTGTCACCCCGACTTATGATTTAAAAGCAAGGTATGCATCAATTTGTACTTAAAAAATTAATGATAATCAAATGCATAGGTAATTGTGTAATATCATAATGCGATTATACATAAATATTTATATATATTTACAGCTAGACATAACTGTGATGTGGGCCTAACTGAGGGGGTCTGCTAGTGTTTTTTAAAGTGTTAATATTTTCATTAAGGAAATATAATGTAAAATGTTTGCCATATGCATTTTCTTTCATCCAGATCATTCTCAACTCATCATCGAAACACCGGCGCCTCCCTGAGCGCACCTTAGGCGCCCTAAAATTAGGTTCTATTGCGTCGATCGAACTGCTATATCGCCCTGAAATGGTTGTTCACATTACATTTGTGTGCTGCATATTTGTCAGGTTCAAACACTGATGACATCTATCAACCAGACAAGAAGCAAGGAATCATGCAGAGACAGAGTTCAATTTAGCTCATGAGGAGACACGTGTTTTGGGCTGTATTCTAGTTACAGATCCAAACTACGTTCTAAAAGTGCAGCCCGCGTGCTTCCTCTATTTATTTGGAAGGTCCCTGTTACATCACTGAAGCTGTCGCTGAGGGAAGGAGGTAATCTCGACAACTCCAGTTAGACACAATATATGATTATAGAATAAATGAAAATGAGTTGACGCTGGTGATATCGCCTTGTCTCTGCTCTGTCTGCGTCACGGCGGTGTTCGGCCTTGGCAGTCAGCAGGCCGAGTCTGGACACAACACTGATAGAGACGGCTGGCAATCTTTTGGATACAGATACAAAAATCTAATTTGAGCACTATAGCTAATAACTATAGCAACTGACTTTAAGCATACTAAAGTTGTGTGATAACTTTACACATAATTATTCTAACAATATTCCACAACATAACGAAATCGCACCGTTGGAAAATATTATGTCATGTATGTGGAGGATAATGAGTGTCTCCATGGTGACACCCAAAAAAACGTGTTTAAATAGGGCGGCCTGCACCACTTTTGCGATTGTTAGCAGTCTTGTACACGCAGTCTTAGTAGATCACCCACAATACGGCCACTAGCAGTACTCGCAATTTTTTACCCTTTGCACGCTGTGAAAGTCTCTGTGTGGGTTCTCCTTGGACCGACAGAATCTGCGGGAACCGAAGTCCAGGTTCAAACAAGTCTTTTATTTTTTGTGGCTTGTAATGGGCAATGTTCTGGTCTATCGCTCGTGGCCTCCTGCTCGCTCGTGTGTGTCTGCTCTTCTCTCCCCCTCATGGCCTAATAAAGAAGACAGGTGATTAGATAACCAGCCCCAGCTGGGCAATCTACTCACCTGTCAGCTGGGCTTCAAAGCCGGGCCATACACACTCCCTTCCCGCAGGAGGCACGCCGACCACGCCCCCCTCCACACACGCTAATTAGCATTAGTGATAACTTTTTCTTGACTTTTCCTGTTCCAGCTTCATAAAACACCTTGTTGTGCACATTCCTTTGGCGAGTTTCCACGAGACGCCTGCCGTGCTTACCAGTTATGGAGCTTGCTTATCCGTTATGTTTTCTCAGCGCCATAACAAAGGCGTGGCTTGTCGTGGTGCGCATGCATATTAACGCCATTCTGAAATTGAACGTGGTTAAACAAATAAATTAGTTACTGCATTTTTTTCTCAAGCAGTTTTTCTGCAGTCCTAAATAAATCATACTGTACATTGTCCAGAGAGCATAAGAGTTCACATATTAGGGCAGTGAATTTTTAAGCATCATTCCATTAAATTTTTGGGGGTACCAATTTGATTCAGAATCGATTATTGATTCCAAACGATTCTCGATTCAAAATCAATACTTTTTTTAAATAATACTGCGTGCCAGTTCAATGATTAACTACATTCCTCATAAAGTAGGCAGACAGTTCTGATAAAGTTTTATATTACTTAAAAGAAAACTGATTTTATTTAATAAAATTCTACACAAACAATTAATAAGGTAAATCTGTACAGCAGATATGGGTATCTACATCAACAATATGATTGCCTGAGTGGTTGGACAGGACAAATAAAAAAAAAAGATAATTTTTTTGCAATTTTTTTTTTTTCATTGTTACAAATTAGGTCCGCGATTAATTCAAAAATCTATTTTTTTTTGACACCCCTACCACATATGTTATGTAAATAATTATTCTCTACAATTGGTAGATTCTTAGACATGTTTTTGTGCTAACGCAGGCAAAATGGTTTTGGCTTCTGTTCCTTCTTCGCCCGTTTGGGTGTGGCATTGTCCCCCCTGGTGAGCCTTCTTGAGGAGGTGTGGGTTTCTCTACCAGGCGGTGTCTTTTCCCTGATGGCTTTCACCGCCGGGTTATTGACATTACTTCTTTGGGAGACAAACAACACTCGTCTTCCGGAGACTATTGAAGATGTGGAACAGACAAGGTAATTGTATCAGGATTACGCATGATTAGGGCTGCAACAAACAACTATTTTGATAGTTGATTAGTCAACGATTATCTTAATGATTAGTCGACTAATCAGATAATAAAGTGTACACATATTTAATGGCTCAAATATTTCCGTCGACTTCTAAATGCAGCTTTAGTTATTTGAGGCATGTGCTTACGAACAACAAAGATGACTAATTTATTCATAAATAATTATTTATACTGTAATTGTTATAAAAATGTCAATGTTGGCCATTTTAAATTAAAAAAAAAGGAAATGCAAAGTGCTAAAATTAAACAACAATGTATATAAAAACAGTTAAAATAGCAGCAATGAAAACAAACAACAGGGGTTGTTTTTGGGAGTGACCCACTTCCGCTCGGAAAAAACACGAGTGATGACGTCACGACTATCGTTGACAAATATAATTGTCGGCGACAAATTTTATTGTTGACTAATCATTGCAGCACTACACATGATTAGTATTTTTACATTTACAAATGACAATAGCCTTTATGTTCCATCAATCAATCAATCAATCATCAATCAATGTTTATTTATATAGCCCTAAATCACAAGTGTCTCAAAGGGCTGCACAAGCCACAACGACATCCTCGGTACAAAACCCACATAAGGGCAAGGAAAAACTCACCCCAGTGGGACGTCGATGTGAATGACTATGAGAAACCTTGGAGAGGACCGCATATGTGGGTACCCCCCACCCCCCTCTAGGGGAGACCGAATGCAATGGATGTCGAGTGGGTCTGACATAATATTGTGAGAGTCCAGTCCATAGTGGGGCCAGCAAGACACCATCCCGAGCGGAGACGGGTCAGCAGCGCAGAGATGTTCCCAGCCGATGCACAGGCGAGCGGTCCACCCCAGGTCCCGACTCTGGACAGCCAGCACTTCATCCATGGCCACCGGACCTGTGCCCCCACCCCCCTCCACAAGGAAGAGGGGAGCAGAGGAGAAAAGAAAAGAAACGGCAGATCAACTGGTCTAAAAGGGGGGTCTATTTAAAAGCTAGAGTATACAAATGAGTTTTAAGATGGGACTTAAATGCTTCTACTGAGGTAGCATCTCTAATTGTTATCGGGAGGGCATTCCATAGTACTGGAGCCCGAATAGAAAACGCTCTACAGCCCGCAGACTTTTTTGGGGCTCTGGGAATCACTAATAAGCCGGAGTTCTTTGAACGCAGATTTCTTGCCGGGACATATGGTACAATACAATCGACAAGATAGGACGGAGCTAGACCGTGTAGTATTTTATACGTAAGTAGTAAAACCTTAAAGTCACATCTTAAGTGCACAGGAAGCCAGTGCAGGTGAGCCAGTATAGGCGTAATATGATCAAACTTTCTTGTTCTTGTCAAAAGTCTAGCAGCCGCATTTTGTACCAACTGTAATCTTTTAATGTTAGACATAGGGAGACCCGAAAATAATACGTTACAGTAGTCGAGACGAGACGTAACGAACGCATGAATAATGATCTCAGCATCGCTAGTGGATAAAATAGAACGAATTTTAGCGATATTACGGAGATGAAAGAAGGCCGTTTTAGTAACACTCTTAATGTGTGACTCAAACGAGAGAGTTGGGTCGAAGATAATACCCAGATTCTTTACTGATTCGCCTTGTGTAATTGTTTGGTTGTCAAATGTTAAGGTGCTATTATTAAATAAATGTCGGTGTTTAGCAGGACCGATAATCAGCATTTCCGTTTTCTTGTTCCAGAAGATCACGCTGCAAATTTGACAAGAACACTCCTCCCTAATTTTGCAGTTGCAAAAGTCCTATTATACTCTTCAGTCCTCATCAAACTACTGTAAAATGTTCCCTTTAAAAACGGGTACATCGCACAACAAAATGTTGATCTGCCTGGTTTTTATTGTGTGATTCAATAAATATTCTGAAAATCTAATGTATCTGGTTCTTACTTCCTACCGATGAATCGCATGTGGCCATGAGAACCCTGAAATTTACTGTATGTCCATAAAGCATTACAGCACTCCATGGGTGAAAATTACATTCGTAGCCCCCTTTTTTATAAAAATTTGAAAAATACTCAATGACCTTTAGCTATTAGGTTGATAAGGTAATAATCTTGATCATACGACTTTGTAGTAGCAGTTTGTCAAAACAAAAAGTCTACAAATCAAATTGTTCACTAAGAGAAAATTTGGTAACACTTTAGTATGGGGACCACATATTCACCATTAATTAGTTGCTTATTGACATGCAAATTAGTAACATCTTGGCTATTAATTGGTCATTATTAAGTACTTATTAATGCCTTATTCTGCATGGCCTTATTATACAACCAGTAAGCCATTAACTAAGAGTTAACTAACCCTAACCCTAACCCTTATTGCTCATTACCAACCCTAAACCTAACCCTAACCCTAACCCTTATATGTTCCCCTAGTGTCCAAATAACTCTAAATTAAGTCTTAGTTACTTTAATAAGCAACTAATCAAAAGTGAATATGTTCCCCATACTAAAGTGTTACCGACAATTTGAGTTCCACTGCTGCACCATGGGTTGTAATGTACACGTTTAAGAAAACAATGTCCAAAACAATATTCAATTTAAACGAAACGTGGTTGAATTCAATGTTTCTCAACCAATTGTTGGGCTGTGCGTTATGGCACAGTGGGAGAAGGTGACGGCTCAGAGGCAGGGACGTCGTTTTAGCTCTATGCGTATTTATTATAACAAAGGAATGAGGCGTTTAATTAATCAAAATATGTGTGGTGAGACTATGTGAAGTGATTATATGAGGAGTGTTACCAGGAGTTGTTGAAGGTGCATGTGAGCGAGGTGCGGAAGTCCGGGGAGGGCAAGGCAAGCTCGGAGGTCCAGGGACAGGCAGGAGGTAAGGGGCAGGAGCGAGGCATCAAGGTTCGTGTCCAGGCGAGAGGTCGAGATCCAGGAAGGCAGCCAGGGAAGCAGAGGGAATTCGGGGAAACGAGAGACACAGCTCGAAACCAGGAAACGGAGGGTGGCAACTGCTGGATGGCGACACACGACACAAGACGATGAGCACAGAGGAGGAGAAACAGAGTGAGCAAATGCACATAGAGCTAGAGACGTGTAGGCTTACTGTACAGGAACAGGTAGCTACGTTCCGGCGCTGGAACGCAGGTTGCGCTGGCTTAAGAAGCGTGGCGCCTCATCAGCGTCAGGTGTGCAGATTGCCGATTTGGAACGGCTGCGCTGGAGCGCGGCCACGGCAGGAGAGGAGCGCTCCCAAGGAATGCGCCGAGGAATGCGCCGAGGAATGCGCCTGCGCCGTGACACTGTGCGCGTCAAAAAATATCTGTTTCCCAGCTGTGGTCCATAGCACGCAGCTGAACTTAGTTGTAACAGACTTTTCCACCACTTGAGGCAGTAGTGACAATATCAAACAAACAGAAGAATCATAGAGAAGTTTCTTAAAGGGGGCCTGAGGTGCAAAACCAACGTTTCTTACCTATTGGTACCCGCTGTTGTGTATTTGGGATCTGCATAAGTCCCGAAAATTTTAAATCCAACCGTAGAGGCATTGGGGAGATATTTATAAAACAATCTTACCTTCCTTCATATTTCTGGGAAACGAGACTTTTAGAATTTTCCCCAATTCTGACAATTTTCCCAAGTGCGATGTCAGCGGATTATCCATATATTGCATAAATGTGCTCAAACTGCCTTTGTAATCAATAAGTTCCTTTTTTTTCATCTATTCTCTTGATGTGGGGCAGACTGGCTTGTACATGCACATAGTAGCGTATAGTTTGAACTTAATCTGTCAGTAGGCTCGCTATGGAAGCGCTAAAACTACAAAAAAGATGGCGGGGAAAAGACGCTGTCGAAATGGAGGCACGTAAATAAGACCGCCCACAACACTGCACATCCTAAAGAGACGGTCAGAAAGCAGCTTTAAAACTGTCTGTAAAACATAATCTATGCAACATTTTGACCAAAGAACCACCATTACATGTTATGTAGACCAGTGTTTCTTAACCAAGCGCCCCATACAGGAACAATGACAATGTCAAACAGAAGAAATCTGGAGCTAAAGTCATGGAGAAATTTCTTAAGCGCAAAAATTATGACTAAAGTGGTGACGCTGTGTTGTCATTTCCACTTTAATTTAAATTAATTCAGTTATCCATCCATCCTTTTTCTACCGCTTATTCCCTTCGGGGTTGCGGGATTAATTCAGTTAGATATTTTTAATTTTAGCACTGTGTAATTGTATACAATTTTTTTCAGCAGTTTTTATGAGTACCTTCTTTTGCAGTATATTTGATTATTTGTTTTTGGAATCAGCCTGACCTAAGCCTTGATAATAATCTCTCTGAATAACACATGCTTTCATATCATTTGACAAGGTTCATCCTGTCAAACTGAAAGTAGGTTAGATATAATTAATGAATACAATTAAAATCAAGAGTAATATTATTAATTCAGTGTTAATATTTGAGAGGGCCTCTCTGTAGTGGAAAAGTTGGGCCCCAATGTCAGAAAGGTTAAGAGCCCCTGGTGTAGACCACAAGCAATTGTTTTAAATGTAGAAAAAAAATCATATTATGACCCCATTATGCGCAAGAATTTAGCCGTATTTTTATTTGCACTTTAATTTTAATGACAATTATTATTTAGTTTCATTTTTTTTTTATCTTAGCACTGCGTAATTGTATGTACATTTTTTCCTCAGTTTTTACAAGTCTCATCTTTTCCAGAATACTTCATTAGTATTAATGTTTGAAATCAGCCTGACCTAAGCCTTAATAATAATCTTTGTGATCAACACATACTTTCTTATAATTTGACATGGTTTTAAACTGTAAGTAGGTTCGACATAAGTATTGAATACGATTAAAATCATGAGTAAGATTTCTAATTTAGTGTTAACATTTGAGTGGGCCCAGAGACCCCCAATAGCAGAGAATTTGGGCCCAGGCGTCAAAAAGGTAAAGAACCCCTGATTTAATTAACTAGAAACGAGCAAGCTAAGAACAGATACAATTAATTGTGTCTCTCCCTTTCTGGTAATAAACTATCGGCCCGCCCAGGTGCACGCTGGTCCCTTGAATATAGTCTTCCACTAAAGTGCCTGAACAAAACAAAAACCACAAATGACAAGAAAACTAAAACAAACAGACACTAAATTCTACAAATAACTAAATAGCTCCAACAAGCCCTTACACGTAGGAGTTCCTGCCGCTTGCAAAAAATAAAAATAAAACGTTTCTTTTTTCAATTACTTTAAAAGGGGACTTATGATTATTTTAATCTACATATAAAACTATTCTTTGTGGTTTAGATAATATGTATTGGTTATGTCTCGGTGTAAATGTTACTCCTCAGTCACTTTTATAACCTACTTCCTGTTTGCAAAATGTTGTTTTTGAAGGAGTTTTCCTTAAAATGCCTTTTTGCCCTCTCCAAAAGTATCATAATTCATCTTTTTTAAATGTATACTGCATAAATATATACCTTGAAGCCCAAAGTCACCACTGTTTTTTTCCAGACATGGTCGAAAATAAACTTCATTAACATTATATAGATTCATCCTGTCACAATATGAATTTTGCACACTCTCAGATCGAAACAGACCTGCATTAAAAAAGCTGTTTTACCAGCATTTATGTCCCTGCGTGTTGCACTTTTGTCAAGATTAGATGAAAATGAGGTAATCCTATTTTGTTGTGGTTAGAGATGTCCGATAATATTGGCCTGACGATATTATCGGCCGATAAATGCGTTAAAATGTAATATCGGAATTTATCGGTATCGGGTTTTTTTTGTTTTTTTTATTAAATCAACATAAAAAAACACAAGATACACTTACAATTAGTGCACCAACCCAAAAAACCTTCCTCCCCCATTTACACTCATTCACACTCATTCACACAAAAGGGTTGTTTCTTTCTGTTCTTAATATTCTGGTTCCTACATTATATATCAATATATATCAATACAGTCTGCAGGGATACAGTCCGTAAGCACACATGATTGTGCGTGCTGCTGGTCCACTAATAGTACTAACCTTTAACAGTTAATTTTACTCATTTTCATTAATTACTAGTTTCTATGTACTGTAACTGTTTTTATATTGTTTTCCTTTTTTTTTTATTCAACATTTTTTTTTTTTTTTATTTATCTTATTTTATAAATGTTTCTAAAAAGTACCTTTTCTTCACCATACCTGGTTGTCCAAATTAGGCATAATAATGTGTTAATTCCACGACTGCATATATCGGTTGATATCGGTATCGGTTGGTATCGGTAATTAAAGAGTTGGACAGAATCGGAATATCGGATATCGGCAAAAAGCCATTATCGGACATCCCTAGTTGCGGTTCATCTTGACCAAAAAGTACCGTGTAAAATGTCGCACAGACAAATAAACACGGAAGTATTTATTTTATAGATATTAGAGCAAGGTGGCAGGGCATTAGACGAGAATTAATAACATACCAGGCTGGAGGCTGCCTCACAGCCTGAAGCAGAATGGAAGAGAAAGTACTTTATACTTGTCCATATAAGTACGTCCACCTCACTGTGACATCACACATACCCATGTAAAGAAAAAAAAAAGAAAAGAAAAAAAAGACTGCAAAACACAACGTTCAGGTGAGCATCTAAAATTGCATGCAAGCGCACAAAAAAGCATTAACCTTATTATTTGATGCTCTGGCAATGTTTAACATGAGTATCCAACATTGTAACATAAGTCAGAAAAAAATACATTCATTGTAAGTCCCTTTCAAGAGGCAAAAATAATTGCTTTTATATCCTGTGGTTGGTGAGGAACCAGTCTGGAGGAACCACAAAATATGCTCCAGAAATTCAGTTATTTAAAAAAAACACTTGTTTACAATAGTAAATGAAAACAAATGAATTGGATAAAACATACTTATACATTCAATATAATTTGTTCATAAAGCAACCTTGATGATTTCTCGAGATGTAACAATAAACGGTAATAATGATATTCGCCGTAAAACCCTCGACGGTCATATTACTGTTATAAATTAAAATTATGGAAAAACCGTGAGTGATAACTGCACTCATTGACTAACTAGGGCCAGCTCACTAGCTTAAATTCTAACATGAAAACAAGAAACATTAACGTCTGTGCTGTGCTCTCTTATAACAGAGTGATCATTCTATACTGGTGTTTTTACGGTGCATTCAAGGGCCGTTGAACAGAGTAGGACGCCACAACGCCTGCCAGAAATTGTAAATAATAATAATACATTATTTATTTATTTGTTCCGCACTTTATCTTAAAGTGCCGAAGTAAAAACCAATATTTAAAACAATACAAGCTCAGCCATTAAAACAAAATACTATCAGTGAAGCATAAAAAACACAAAACATGCAAAATAGTGGCTTTTCTAAAAGTGTGCTAATTTATTTTAGTTATTTAAGAAAAAAATTATTTCGATGTGTGTATCGGTACTTTTTGATCATATTCAACAATATCACAGTAATGATGATAACTGTGATCATTCTGGTCGTTCTAACCATCAGTGATATGAAATTGTATTATCGTTACATCCTTAATGATTACATTTTGTTCAATGTTTATCTTAGTAATCTGCTATGTCTCCTTTTTCATGACACTGTACTTGTCCATTGGAATTACTTGCTGGTGGTATTTGACAAGCTTTTCTTCAAACTACATCAGTTTTGCGTTTAAAGTTCAACTTGTCATCAAATATTATCCCCTGATACTCTCCATTCTGAGAACGCGTGCAAACAACAGGAACTTCAAAAAAATGGACTTTGCCACAGTGAAGTCTCAATTCATGGCCAGCACGACACCTTTAATTTATTCGCCTGGTGAGACATTTTAGATGATCCGGTTGGACATTGACAAGAGTGAACTTTGTGTTACTTTTAGTGCTGTTGGCAAATGATTTCAATTATATGTTCATTCTTAAAGATTGCTGACTTAGCAGGTTATTTGCTTACACAGTCAATGACTACATTGCCAGTCGCACAATTGAAGATTAAATTTGATGACGTGCTAGCACAGGGGTCGGCAACCCAAAATGTTGAAAGAGCCATATTGGACCAAAAATACAAAAACAAATCTGTCTGGAGCCGCAAAAAATTAAAAGCCATATTACATACAGATAGTGTGTCATATGAGATATAACTTGAATTAAGAGGACTTGAAGGAAACTAAATGACCTCAAATATAGCTACAATTTAGGCATAATGATGCAATATGTACATATAGCTAGCCTAAATAGCATGTTAGCATCGATTAGCTTGCAGTCATGCAGTGACCAAATATGCCTGATTAGCACTCCACGCAAGTCCATAACATCAACAAAACTCACCTTTGTGCATTCACGCACACCCTTAAGTGGACAAAAAGAGACAGAAAAAGAAGTGGCATAAAACACGTCCTAGAAAGTCGGAGGAAGTTATACATGTAAACAAACTACGGTGAGTTCAAAGACTGCCAAAATTAGTAGGACAAAGCGTCGCTAGCCAAATACTCGAATCAGTGAAGCATGTTTAATATAAACAGTGTGCTTTGTCACAATTAGGGAGGCTTGTGTCATGTTTGTCCTCCTACAGAAACCATATTAAAACAAAAAATAATTTTTTTCCCCCCTCATCTTTTGCCATTTTTCATACATTTTTAAAAAAGCTCCAGAGAGCCACTAGGGCGGCGCTAAAGAGCCGCATGCGGCTCTAGAGTCGCGGGTTGCCGACCCCTGTGCTAGCAGAACAGAGTGTTTTGCTTTTTTTTTTTTCTTCTACTTAATAATTTCATTGCTCATGGGGCACTTTTTAAAAGCCACTTTGGCCCCCACATTGTTATATTAAATGGCGAGGTGGAACACACTGGAACCGAGCAGTGTTACTTTATGGACCACCTACAAACTCATTGATTGGCCACATTTGTTTTTTGGGTTTTATTTTTATTTTTTGCTAATGTGTGATTGATTGGTTGATCCCCACTGTTGATGAGATACAATGTGTGGTTTGAAACATTCACTGTACAAACATACATATACACATACTGTACATATACATTCACTGAACAAACATACATACACTCATGTACATAATCACGTTTCATCAAACATAAATTAACGTTGTTGCGCTAGGGCAGGGGTCGGCAACCCAAAATGTTAAAAGAGCCATATTGGACCAAAAATACAAAAACAAATCTGTCTGGAGCCACAAACAATTAAAAGCCATATTACATACAGATAGTGTGTCATGAGATATAAATTGAATTAAGAGGACTTAAAGGAAACTAAATGACCTCAAATATGTGACGACGTGGTCGCATCGTGATGCGGGTGTGGTTCTCCCAAGGATGCAGATGGCTTCGGACACAGCTTGCAGGTAGGAAAAATGATTTATTATAAATATAAATAATATGATGAATAAACAAAAGGGCTAGCGTGGGAGCTAGCAAACCAAAAGAGCCTAGCGTGAGAACTAGTAGCTAAGAAACAGTACATAATCGTCGTCATCAGTTGTGTGAGAACAAACTACGAAGCCAGACAGAGTGAGGCCAGAGCAAAGACTAAATAGCCCTCTGATTAGCGCCCGGGCAACAGGTGCGCGTCCCGAACACTAACCAGAGGCAGGTGCGTACAATCTGCCGTCATGGCAACAGAAACAAACTAAACTCAAGGTGCTGAAAACACGTGACACAAACATAAACAAACTCTGATCCGGGCAGCGGATCGTAACAGTACCCCCCCCTTAAAGGACAGATTCCAGATGTCCCTTGACACTAAATAAAACTAGAACCCAAAAAACAAGAAATAGTTCGAGAGTCAAGGAGGGTGGAGGGAGGATTTGGTGGTGGGTCGCCAGGCCACGTGTCCCCGAATCCACCGGCGAAGAGTCAGGTGGCGGCGGCGAGTGGAACGCCGCTGCCGCAGGCGAGGCGGGCGACCACGGAAAGGCCACATTCGTGGCTGCCGAGAAGGTGGGCATGAGTGGCGCCAGAAGTTCAGCAGCCGGAGAGTTCTACGACTACGTCTCGGGTGTCGCTGCTGTTTGCGCCACTGGCGTCCATAAACAAACCTCCGAGAGCGCCGCTTGCGCAGCCAGACCACTCGAGGTCGCTGAGACGAAGACGAGGAGAGAGCAGACGTCGCCGTGGAAACAGGAGGAGCCGACGTCACCGTGGAAGCAGGAGGAGCCGACGTCGCCGTGGAGGCAGGAGGAGCCGACGTCGCCGTGGAGGCAGGAGGAGCCGACGTCGCCGTGGAGGCAGGAGGAGCCGACGTCGCCGTGGAGGCAGGAGGAGACGTCGTCGCCGTGGAGGCAGGTGCAGGTTCTGGTACCAGCCGTGGAGCAGGTGCAGGTTCTGGTACCAGCCGTGGAGCCGGCGCTGGTGTGGGTACCAGCCGTGGAGCCGGCGCTGGTGTGGGTACCAGCCGTGGAGCCGGCGCTGGTGTGGGTACCAGCCGTGGAGCCGGCGCTGGTGTGGAAACCAGCCTTGGAGCCGGCGCTGGTGTGGGAACCAGCCTTGGAACTTGGCATGGTGGAGCTTGGCGTGGTGGAGGTACTGGAGACGAAGCTTGGTGTGTCAGCCGAGGTGCAGGAACAGGTGCTAGCCGAGGTGCAGCTGGAGGTGGCCTAGCTGGCGGTTGTGGCTTAGCAGGACGAAGGACTGGTGGCGGTGGCCGTGCAGGAGGTTGCGGTTTAGCACGCCGGAAGACTGGTGGCGGTGGCCTTGCAGGAGGTTGCCGTTTAGCACGCCGAAAGACTGGTGGCGGTGGCCGTGCAGGGGGTTGCGGCTTAGCACGCCAAAAAACTGGTGGCGGTGGCCATGCAGGAGGTTGCGGCTTAGCACGCCGAAAAACTGGTGGCGGTGGCCGTGCAGGAGGTTGCGGCTTAGCACGCCGAAGTTGTGCCACCGCACTAGCACAGTTCCCAGTACTAGCCCCCCCCCTCAAGACGCGGATACCAGACGCGCTCTTTGCGGTTTGGAACTGTCTTCAAGGGTGGGTGGGGGAAGGTATGGAGGGGGGTATACTCTCCTTCAAATTGTCCAAATTGACTATTATCATCCCCCACTTGAGATTGGGTGGGAGCACAGGGGGAAAAAATATGTGCAGTGGGCGGAGCAATAGTCACTGGGGGCGAAACCAAAGTCACTGGAGGTGGAGTCTGAAAATCAGAATGTGACTGACTAGACTTACACTTAATAAAAATGTCCTGATAATGTCTTATCTTACAATGAAAGTCATTTGGTATTGGCTGACAGAAAGACTTAGAAGATGGAAAAAAAAAATCTTGTTCAATGATGTCATCAGAAGTGGGCGGAGTTACCTCTTCGGGAGGCGCCAATGACATGACATTACTGTTGCAACTGTCCATGTGACTTACAGCCCAATCGGAGAACTTTTTGGCGAAGTGGTCGATGGGGTTGCCAAACATCTGAGGAGGGGGAGTTTGGGCTGAATGTAGCTTGCTTCGGTCCGGGGTAGGAGTTTGCAGGAGCGGCGCGTCTTGGCGGCGAGGGAAAGACCTCCTGGCCGGCTTCCGTCTTTGACGGCGCACACGGTACTGCGGTGTAGCGGCGATGTCTTCCGACCAGAGGGAATCGATGGGGATAAGAGAGCCTCCAGGTCCCCACATGAGATTCGACCTCTCCTCCGTCGAATAGCGAAGCGTCTCGGCTTCCATCGCTCGCAACACCATGAGCGTACCTTCGTCCAACTCCTCGTTAGCCAGTGCGGGAGAATTGTTTTCTGCTGGCTTCGTACTGAAACGACTTGGTCGCATAGTGATGCGGGTGTGGTTCTCCCAAGGATGCAGATGGCTTCGGACACAGCTTGCAGGTAGGAAAAATGATTTATTATAAATATAAATAATATGATGAATAAACAAAAGGGCTAGCGTGGGAGCTAGCAAACCAAAAGAGCCTAGCGTGAGAACTAGTAGCTAAGAAACAGTACATAATCGTCGTCATCAGTTGTGTGAGAACAAACTACGAAGCCAGACAGAGTGAGGCCAGAGCAAAGACTAAATAGCCCTCTGATTAGCGCCCGGGCAACAGGTGCGCGTCCCGAACACTAACCAGAGGCAGGTGCGTACAATCTGCCGTCATGGCAACAGAAACAAACTAAACTCAAGGTGCTGAAAACACGTGACACAAACATAAACAAACTCTGATCCGGGCAGCGGATCGTAACAAAATATACCTACAAATGAGGCATAATGATGCAATATGTACATATAGCTAGTCTAAATAGCATGTTAGCATCGATTAGCTTGCAGTCGATTAGCACTCCACACAAGTCAATAACATCAACAAAACTCACCTTTGTGCATTCACGCACAACGTTAAAAGTGTGGTGGACAAAATGAGAAAGAAAAAGAAGTGGCATAAAACACGTCCTAGAAAGTCGGAGAAAGTTATACATGTAAACAAACTAAGGTGAGTTCGAGGACCGCCAAAATTAGTAGGACAAAACGGCGCTCCCCAAATACTCGAATCAGTGAAGCATGTTTAATACAAACAGTGTGCTTTATAACAATTAGGGAGGTTTGTGTCATGTTTTTCCTCCTACAGAAACCATATTAACACAAAAAATATGTTTTTTTGCCCTCATCTTTTTCCATTTTTCATACATTTTTGAAAAAGCTCCAGAGAGCCACCTTGGCGGGGCTAAAGAGCCGCATGCGGCTCTAGAGCCGCATGCGGCTCTAGAGCCGCGGGTTTCCGACCCCCGCCCTAGGGGAAACTGGGTAACACATGGCACACTGACAAAGCTTGACCTATTGTTACTATAACAATCTACAAGGTTAATATTTTTCGGTATTCATTTCTTATCTCTAGTTATCATTATGTACATGTATTGTTGCATTTGAACAACTGCATTGTTGATAATAGAGGTAAATTGCTGGTATTGTTCATTATCATTAGTGCTATTTCTATTGGTATTTGTAATGCTCCATTTGTAGTGTAAAAATGCTCATTATCATTTCTGTATTATTATTTATTTCGCTAACTGCTTCTTTGCTATGACTTTTACCATCATTTTTGTACATATCGTATGTGCTAATGTTGCTCTATTGTTGTTGTTGTTGTTGTTGTTATTGTTGTGTTTGCTGTTGTTGTTTTTGTCTCTCTGTCTAATCCCCCATGTCCCCACAATTTCCCCCTCTGTCTTCCTTTTTTTCTCTTCCTATCCCCTCCTGCTCCGGCCCGGCTGCACCAAATGATAATATAAATACATTTGATAAAGTCAAATACAAATAAGGCAACAAGAGAAGTATCCTACACTTCTCTTTTGTAAAGCAAATCTGAACAGCCGATATGGGCATCTACATCAACTATATGATTTGCCTGAGAAGCTGGACAGGACAAAAAAAAAAAAAAAGAAACATTCAGGATGTATCCACAGTGTTGTCGACACTGCCTCCTCCTTCCCTCTCTTTTGCTGCACGCCAAGAAGATTAACCAACATGGTAAAGTGGATTTTATCTTTTATAGTCATTTTAGCGACCTGGCTGCTAAAATTAAAGATTTTTCTGATTTCAAACTGAGTGCACCACAGGGCAAGTCACAGTGTGTCTCGGTGTGCGTGTCGGCAGGGCGGCTGGAAAATGAGGACATTTTAACTATCTGTTGTTGTTTTGACTTTCTTCTCAAATATAAACATTATCCATCACCCTGTGTTATGTTTGTCTGATATACAGTACTATATAGCATTTTATTTTGTGTTCAAAGTGTACAAACATTTACTAAAACATGTACTTTTGTTAAGGTTGTGTACATTCTTTCTTATGGAGAAATTATCTTCAATATACACACGTATTGATTCCTGTTCAAGACCCAATCAAGTTCATAAATCAAGGTGGGTGATATTGATATATTTTTTTAGTGGAAAGATCTTTTTTGTTATTGTTGTGCTTTTAACATGTTGATCACCACTGTAATCGGAATAAAACACAGGGCTAACAAAAAGTATTCCATCAACAAACATATTTGTAAACAATTTAACAATGTATAAAATAATGCATGAATATATGAAATTATAACAATATTAACAGCACACAAAAAACATATTTCTCATCACATCAAACCGATACTGATACCAACATTGGTATTATATATATTACTATATGTGGGTCAATAATAAAGATTTCAGCATGTATTTCCAGGTGACAAAGTTAGATCTTCTTGATATAATTTGTTTTGGAAAAAGTATTTTTTTAATTTAAAAGAGTTACATTAGGGAACACCATACCTACTTATTCAAAAGTTGTTTGTACAGCCTATTTGGTTGATATAAGGCAGGGCAAGTTGATTTATAGAGCACAATTCACACACAAGGCAATTCGAAGGCAAAACTAAAACTAAAATAGTCATAAAAACAATCGTCACTCAAGTTAAAATCATAAAATATAAACATAAAAACAATCGTAATTCTAATTATAATCGAAGAGTATTAATATTTTCAGTTATATGCAGAAATAAATACATTTGTTTTCAGACTGGATTTGAACATTGAACCTCAGGAAGGCTGTCCTGACTCGAGGCACCAGCAGGAGACCACTCCCTGGGGTTGTCAGAGGCTGAGATGGTTAATATGGTTCTACAGTAACATGTCAGAGATGTACTTTGGCACAAGACCATGAAACGACTTGTACAGAAGCAGAGTTGTTTAAAAAGTGTATTCTCCGAGCGACAGAGGTATCGACTTTAATGTGGTTGTTAAGGTTCAAGTCTGAAACCCTTTTTACATCTAGATTTCTTATCTGATTACTTTGTTTCAGGGAGAGGGTTTCAAGGTGACTAAACAATGATTTCTGTTTTGTCTGAGTTTAGCTGCAGACAATTTTTTACATCCACACACTGATCTGTTTGATGCAGCGACAAAGTGAATCAACAGGCCAACTTTCACCTGCCGTCAGTGACACATAGATCTGATTGTCATCTGCGTAGTTATAATAGAACACATTGAAGCTGTGTATGAGTTGGCATAGCGGCAGCATGTACAAGTTGAACAATAGGGGTCCCAGAATCGAGCCTTGAGGAACCCCACAGATAATAACCATTTGGTCAGAGACACAGTTACCAATTCCCAACAAAGTATGTCTTGTGATCGAGATAGAACTTAAACCAGTTAAGAGCAGAACCGGATATTCCCACCCAGTTTTTCCAACCTCTGTAATAAGATATTATGATCAAATCCATCAGAACTAAGACTTTTACTTCGTCTGTGTTCAGGCGGATATCATTTTTCACTATGATCAGAGCTGTTTCAGTGCTGTGACCGGGCCTAAACCCTGATTGGAAAGTATCAAACACATTGTTATACAGGAGAACGTCATATACGTTTTTTAAATGAAAATATAGTTTCATTTAAAATTATTTTATTAAATCACATTAGTTTGTTGTCATAAACAAAAACTAGTGACCCTGGTAAGCTATTTAAATGTTTCTTGTAACTTGGTTTGGTAACTCGGTTTAATAGAGGTTGAGTTGCTTCAGCTAAAAAAATGGTTTGATATCAATAAGTTATTATTAAATGATAAGAAAACTACATTTATGGTGTTTAGTGGTGGAAATTGACAGAGTATATGAACCAAAGTTCTTGGGAATAATACTTGATCATAAATTATATTGGAAACCGCATATTGAAAATATATAAAGGGACACATATCCAAATCCATTGCTATTCTTTATAAAGTATGACACATGCTGAATAAGAAATGTCTTCATATGTTATATTATTCTTTTATTTTTCCATATTTAACATATTGTGTTGAAGTTTGGGGAAATGTTTATAAAACATGGACACAATAATTAATCTTCAAAAAAGAGTGCTACTATGAACCCACCAATCCATTATTTATAAGTTCTAATGTGTTAAAATTTTTAGATATTGTGTTTTTAAAAACAATGGAAATTATGTTTTGAGTAAAGAACAACAGCCTTCCAGCTTGTATTCTTAGGTTATTTAAATTAAGAGGAGACAACTATAATTTAGGGGGATATGGATTTTTGAAATATGTAAAGTAAGAATGACTATAAAATACAAATGTATTTCAGTTATAGGAGTTAAATGGTGGAACAAGCTCAGTGATGATTTGAAGACATGTAATTCCTTGTTAAGGTTTAAAAAAGCCTTGAAAGGTGAAATAATAGAAGTGTATAAAATATAGTAACAATTACTTTCATCCCATTGATTTTTTTGAACGTTGATGTTCCAGGTAATCTTATTTTCAGTGAATCTATAGGATGGGCAAATATAAGCCTTGGCTTCAGCATATTCCTTTTCGGTCATTCTTTTTCTTTTCTTAATGTGCATGATTGTTAAATATGTATAATCTGTACTGTTAATTTGATCACACAAAATGGTTGATTATATGACCGAAATAAACTCATTTCATTTAATTTCAACTCGGTTTAATATAAGTTTTGAACTTGGTTTCATTTAAACATAATTGTGTGAAGTGACGTGAATTATATTTATATAGCGCTTTTCTCTAGTGACTCAAAGCGCTTTTACATAGTGAAACCCAAGTTACATTTAAAGCAGTGTGGGTGGCACTGGGAGCAGGTGGGTAAAGTGTCTTGCCCAAGGACACAACGGCAGTGACTAGGATGGCGGAAGCAGGGATCGAACCTGGAACTCTTAAGTTGCTGGCACGGCCACTCTACCAACCGAGCCATATTTGAGTGAAACTGTGTATACATGTATCTAATAATATATTGTATAAAAAAAAGAAAGGAAAAATAAATGTATTGTCCGCAACGATCCTTGTTTAATCCATCTAGAGGTAATGTTTGCTGACGTCAACAGAGGGCGGCATTTTAACATAAATATCTGATAAACATAGTTGCCTTGACTATGTACAGTACACTCAAAAGTCTATAATATAAACATGTTTCCCCGCAATTTTGGCTACTTTAGTTACGTGACAAGGAAAAATAAAATGTATCATCACAGAAACAACCAACGTAGTTTTACACTACTGCCATTACAACATTGCAACTTTAACTAACAAATGAAGGCACATTTCTGGATGCGACCTGTATTTGATCTCATAAGCCAGTGGTTCTCAACCTTTTTTCAGTGATGTACCCCCTGTGAATTTTTTTTAATTCAAGTACCCCCTAATCAGAGCAAAGCATTTTTGGTTGAAAAAAATAGATAAAGAAGCAGGGGCGTCACTAGCTTTTAAGGACAGGGGGGGCTTTGCCCCCAGGAGATGCACAGGATGCGAGCGAATGTTACGCACGAGCACAAAACTTCACAAACGGCTAACAAAGACTTAGAAATTATTCATTGTTATCATTATTATTTTTTGCACGGGACGAAATGAAATGCTCCCCGGGACGATGGCTTTTAACCATATATTTTCTTTTTCTTTTTATGTATTTATTCATTTTACATTTTATATTAAATGTCTTGGTTTTTCCTCCCTCTGAAAATCCTATTAAATGTTTAACAAGCCATCCTATAATAATAAAACAGCTATTAATGTAACAATACAATAAAACAAATATATTTAATGATGTTTTTTTCATTATTTTAACAATAGGCGTATGTATATTACTTTATATAGATTCTACAAGAAACACAAAACTTAAAAAATAAATGATTTACAATTGCACACACAAGGTTTTGTGCAGCTTCACTCATTGTAAAGGAAGATAATGTGCTTCGTACACCTGCAGGACCGCAAGCAAGGTCGCAGAGAAAATGCGGGCTGGAATTTGAGTGATGTGGGCATTTTCTATATGAACAAGTGGAATGGATTGGATACCGACGCACGAAAGGGGCTCTCTACCTTACGCTACGAAGTGAGGGGGAACTGAGTGAATAATAACAGGTTATATGATTATTTATTTAAACTCATATTTGGGCCACTTTATAATGAATATGTCGGCATTTATTTGTAAAAAAACAAGAAAAAAACACCAAATTATTTAGGGGGGCTTAAGAATATTTTAGGGGGGCTTGAGCCCCCCTAAAATAGGCCTAACAACGCCAATGTAAAGAAGTAAAATACAGCACTATGTCATCAGTTTCTAATTTATTAAATTGTATTGTTCAAAATATTGCTCATTTGTAGTGGTCTTTCTTGAACAAAAGATAGGTTTTTATTTATATTTATAAAAGATTTTTGAATTGTTGCTATTTTTAGAATATTAAAAAAAAATCTCACGTACCCCTTGGCATACCTTCAATTACCCCCAGGGGTACGCGTACCCCCATTTGAGAACCACTGTCATAAGCGACCATGTCAATAATTTAAACATATCTTAATAATAATAATAATAATAAAACAGCGTTCTAATAAAGACGCAGAACCCCATGAATACGTACATATACACCGATTATAGTTAATCATCAGTGGACGAATTAGTGAATAATAAACAATAAATAATGTGTGCAGTATTGAGTAAACAATGCAGCATCCACCGGTCCGCAGTGGCGCGTCAACCGCTAAAGTTTGGAAGACGGAAATAGTTTTTGTCCAATAGCAGTGAAGCATCAGACACTGCCGAACCAATCAGATTGTAGATGTGCCTTGTGGGCGTCACCAACGGCCATCCTCCCCGGGCCGGGGCCAGCGTTAGGTTGAGAGGGTGCGGGATGGTGGAGGAGTACCACTGATGAGAGAGCGGGCAAAGACTGTTTAAGCTCGCATCGGATGCTTATTGCGCGTACTTGGATACTGATAAACACCCGGGAGGACTGCTTTCACCTGCTGCGTGTGGTACGTACTCCAAACAAATACCCCTTTATTGTGCTTAGGAGCAGCAGCGGCGGTGTTCGTTAACGTTAGCTAGCGGATTATTGTGCCGTGACTTGCCGATGATGGAGCACTAGTACTAGCCAGCTTTGCTAATGCTACCGATGCGTCAAACATTTTGGAATTGCTCTTTTTTTTTAATTCATACGGCATTTTGTAAGGGAATGGCTTGTTTGAGAAGTTCAATCCCTGAGAGCTACGGCGAAGCGGTGAGGTCATTGTCTGCCCTGCGTTTATCCCCACCCAGACGTCTTTTGAGCCGCCCACACCCATGATGGGGATCTTATTTACTCAAGTCGCCGCTCTCTTCGCTAACAACGGGGCATTTCCACAGCAAAAGCCACGGTTCCAGTGATGTGAATCCACCGATAATGTGTAACGGTCACGGTTTACGTGAGCACTTGTTGTGTTGGTTGATATTAAGTTAGTTGGTGATGTCGAGTCATTGCAGGGTGCAACTTTAAGCTAGCTAGTAAGTAGCAAGTTAGCCTCCACGAAGGCCTGCGAGGGTACACATTTATATTTTAACGAACTTAGCACTCGTCTTGTATGTCTAGTACAGGGGTCGACAACCCGCGGCTCTAGAGCCGCATGCGGCTCTTTAGCGCCGTCCTAGTGGCTCTCTGGAGATTTTTTTAAAATGTATGAAAAATGCCAAAATATGAGGGGGAAAAAAATATTTTTTTGTTTTAATATGGTTTCTGTAGGAGGACAAACATGACACCAGCCTCCCTAATTGTTACAAAGCACACTGTTTATATTAAACATGCTTCACTGATTCGAGTATTTGGCGAGCGCCGTTTTGTCCTACTAATTTTGGCGGTCCTTGAACTCACCGTAGTTTGTTTACATGTATAACTTTCTCCGACTTTCTAGGACATGTTTTATGCCACTTCTTTTTCTGTCTCATTTTGTCCACCAAACTTTTAACGTTGTGCATGAAAGGTGAGTTTTGTTGATGTTATGGACTTGTGTGGAGTGCTAATCAGACATATTTGGTCACTGCATGACTGCAAGCTAATCGATGCTAACATGCTATTTAGGCTAGCTATATGTACACATTGCATCATTATGCCTCATTTGTAGCTATATTTGAGCTCATTTAGTTTCCTTTAAGTCCTCTTAATTCAATTTATATCTCATGACACACTATCTGTATGTAATATGGCTTTTAATTTTTTGCGGCTCCAGACAGATTTGTTTTTGTATTTTTGGTCCAATATGGCTCTTTCAACATTTTGGGTTGCCGACCCCTGGTCTAGTATATATCTAGTGTAGTCTTGTGTGTAAATTAGTAGTTTGTAGAGGGATGTAATCACACATTAGCCATACTGACCCCCCCCCCACTATTGCATGACCTGACCCAGATTGGTGTTCCACAGGCGCCTGATTCAAACATGGGACCTAATTGTAGTTGAAAACATCCTTGAACGTTCATCAGTAATAGTTTGTCCCAATAGACCAGGGGTCGGCAACCCGCGGCTCCGGCTCTTTGACCACTCTGATGCGGCTCAGCTGCATACTTGCCGACCCTCACGATTTTTCCGGGAGACTTCCGGATTTCAGTGCCTCTCCCGGGGCTAATATTCTCAGATTTTCACCCGGACAACAATATTGAGGGCGTGCCGTGATGGCACTGCCTTTATTAGTGTCCTCTACAACTTGTCGTCGCGTCCGCTTTTTCACCATACTATCTGCGACTCGGCCCAGTCACATGTTGTAAGCGGCCTCTGCTTACACACGTAAGTGACTTCAAGGCATACTTGGTCATTAGCCATACAGGTCACACTGAGGGTGGCCGTATAAACAACTTTAACACTCTTACTAATATGCGCCACACTGTGAACCCACACCAAACAAGAATGACAAACACATTTCGGGAGAACATCCGCACCGTAACACAACATAAACACAACAGAACAAATATCCAGAATCCCATGCATCCCTAACTCTTCCGGGCTACATTATACACCTCCGCTACCACCAAACCACGCCCCCACAACTCCGCCCACCTCAACTCCGCCCACCTCAACCGACGCACGGGGGTGTTGGTTGGTGGTAGCGGGGATGTATAATGTAGCCCGGAAGAGTTAGGGATGCAAGGGATTTTGGGTATTTGTTCTGTTGTGTTTATGTTGTGTTAAGGTGCGGATGTTCTCCCGAAATGTGTTTGTCATTCTTGTTTGGTGTGGATTCACAGTGTGGCCCATATTAGTAAGAGTGTTAAAGTTGTTTATACGGCCACCCTCAGTGTGACCTGTATGGCTGTTGATCAAGTATGCCTTGCAGTCACTCGTGTGTCTGCAGAAGCCCCATATAACATGTAACTGGGCTGACACGCTGTATGTACAGGTTGTAGAGGGCGCTAAAGGCAGTGACATCACGGCACGCCCTTATTATTGTTGTTTGGGTGAAAATCAGCAGACATTCGAGAGAATAGTTGCCCTGAAATTCGGGAGTCTCCCGGAAAAATCGGGAGGGTTGGCAAGTATGACGCTGTCAATCGCCATTCATATAAAACTCGCGGGCCGCACTAACATTACATTTTCATATTAAGGTGCGGGCCGCGTGTCTGAGACCCCTGGTTTATACATAGCACAAAGCAAAAAAAAACTTGGTATGCAGTGTTATTTCATTTTAAATTTCAAAAGAGTTTTGTAGCTCCCATTGTTTTCTTTAATTTGTGAAACGGGTCAAAATGGCTCTTTGAGTGGTAAAGGTTTCCGACCCCTGCAATAGACTAATAAACTAGCAGTCGATCTTGACTGGAGCTGGGAATCTTTGGGCACCTTACGATTCGATCACGATTCAGGAGCGACGATTTGATTATAAATCGATTTATACATCTATAAATTTGATTGATTGATTGATTGAAACATTTATGAGTAGATTGCACAGTACAGTACATATTCCGTACACTTGACCACTAAATGACAGGGGTGTAACGGTACGTGTATTTGTATTGAACCGTTTCAGTACGGGGGTTTCGGTTTGGTTCGGAGGTGTACCGAACGAGTTTCCACACGGACATATTAAGTAGCGTAGCGCACGTCGTGTAAACAATGCACACCGAGGCACAACACACGGCATGCTTGCAACGACCGGGCTACGACAACATATAAAAGCCAGAGCTGGAAGACCCTCCTGCCTCGTTAAGATCTCCCGTTTGGGAACACTTCGGCTGCGGAGGACGGAGGTTTGCCGACATTGTTCAGCAGCGGTAAGGCATGCTTCTGCCAACACGTCAAACATGCTAACCCATTTGAAGCGGCACCACCCCCAAGTGAACATCGCTTCAACAAAGATAAAGACGAGCAAACAACTCCCACCTCTTACTGCCAAGTTAGCCAGGCTGGGGGGGAAAATAAAAGTTAATCTGAGGCTGGGTTGACTTGAAACTCTTTAATGTTGCACTTTTTATATGTAGAAGAAACGTTTTGTCATTGTATTTAATCTGAGCAACAACTTGAGGCAGTTTAATGTTGATTAACGTGGACCCCGACTTAAACAAGTTGAAAAACTTATTCGGGTGTTACCATCTAGTGGTCAATTGTACGGAATATGTACTGTACTGTGCAATCTACTAATACAAGTCTCAGTCAATCAAAAAAAAAGCACTTTATATGTAGAAAAGTTTTGTTAAGAACCAATTCTGAGCCTTATCTTATTTAGTTTTTATGTTATATATATATATATTGACCACATTAACCCTGGTAATGGACCCTGTGTGTATATGTATGTTATGCCATTGTTTACAAATTTGGTAAATAAATAAACAAAAAATGTATAATTTGTTGTTTTCTTACTGTACCGAAAATGAACCGAACCGTGACCTCTAAACCGAGGTACGTACTGAACCGAAATTTTTTGTGTACCGTTACTCCACTACTAAATGGTAACAACCAAATACATTTTTCAACTTGTTTAAGTCGGGGTCCACGTTAATCAATTCATGGTACAAATATATACTATAAGCATAATACAGTCATCACACAAGTTAATCATCAGAGCATATACATTTAATTTTTTACAATCCGGGGGGTGGCATGTGGAGGGGGTTGGGGCGGGGGGGTTAGGTTTGGTTGATATCAGCACTTCAGTCATCAACAATTATATCATCTGAGAAATGGACATTTAAACAGTGTAGGTCTGACTTCTTAGGATATGTACAGCGAGCAGTGAACATAGTGAGCTCAGAAAGCATAAGAACAAGTATATACATTTGATTATTTACATTTGATTATTTACAATCCGGGGAGGTGGGATGTGGTGGGGGGAGGGTGTTAGTCTGGGGTTGTAGTTGCCTGGAGGTGTTCTTTTAGTGCGGTTTTGAAGGAGGATAGAGATGCACTTTCTTTTACACCTGTTGGGAGTGCATTCCATATTGATGTGTCATAGAAGGAGAATGAGTTATTATATTGTATGTTATTATTGTATTCTGTATGTATTACAATTAAATATTAATAAAATGTCTACAAGGCTCATCCTTAGTGTTACGTACGACGGGGAAAGGAGACGACACAACTAGGGCTGGGTATTGGTACTCGATACCTGAAAGGTATCGACCGAAACAACCCGACACCAAGTAGTATCGAAACTGCGTCTGTCAAACGATACCTGCAGTCGGTTCTTTTTGTATCGATTTTATCGATATATTCAAGTTTTTTGTTGCAGATAATTTAGAAAGTAAAAGAATCACTGTTTTTTTCTCCTCTTCCTCTGGCATATTTTTTTGCCCCCAGGAGCTTGCGCAGCTTTCGCCTTTCCCCTTATTTCCTTAGGGAGATTCACACACCTGGCAAAACACGTTTGTTCCAAAGAAAAGAATAGTGTCGTCAGTGGTTACATTTGCGGCAACAGGCGTGGAGAAATGACTGCATGCCGCAAAGTCTGTTTAAAAAAGACAGCAGGACAACGAACTTACTCCAGCATCTGAAACCAAAGCATCGAGCCGAGTGGGGGGAAATGCAACTCTTTAGGAGGCGAACAAGACTTCAAAAACAACAAAATACAGCTAAAAAGCTGTGCACTTTGGTGGAATCATTTACAGAAGGTACCATGGAGCAGAATGTACAGAGCAATCACTAACGCCTGTGTTTATCCACTTACTAAAACTATAGTCATCTTAATGTTTTATTTGATTATTTATTTGCATACAATGTACAATGCTACATTTTATTTACAAATGTATTTTATTCTAAACATAAGTTCACACTTCATTGAGTTCATTGATCATTTATTACTATCTATTGATTATTGGTATTGATTCAATTGAAGTATTTTCCCCAGGAGCTGCCGTAGCTTTCGCCCTTCCCCTTATTTCCTTAGGAAGATTCACACACCTAGCAAAACACGTTTGTTCCAAAGAAAAGAAAAGTGTCGTCAGGGGTTTAGATTTAGGCGTGGAACAAATGACTGCATGCTGCAAAGAAAATGTTGGAGATTATTATTTATTTGCATGCAGTGTGGAATGCTGTATTTTTTTTTTACAGAAGTATCTTATTCAAGACCATTAATGCCTTCCAGAGGAAGCTCATAAATGAGTTTTTTGAAAATTATTCCATAAAAATTACTATTCATATCTGATCTAAAAAGAACAACATTATGCAAATTCGAATTTTGCCAAGAATAAGCTGCCGTGTCATTTCAAACTACTAGTTTTTGATTATCCCTGTCTGTCATATCCATTGGATTCTTTAAATATAGTAGAAACATTTTAAAACAATTTGTACATCGAATTGTGTGTGAAAAAATCTGAGATTTCATTTTTAAGCCATATAGCCCAGACCTAATAGGCTATATTAGCACCTAATATTAGTACCTAAGGCTATATTAATACCTTCTCTAAATAATTCCACCAAATTGTATATATATATATATATATATATATATATATAACATTTGGTGGAATAATTTGCTGCTGTCAATATATATATATATATATATATATATATATATATATATATATATATATATATATATATATATATATATATATAACATTTGGTGGAATCATTTACCGAAGGTATTAATATATATTATGTAATTAATATATATATATGTGTATGTATATATATATATATATATATATATATATATATATATATATATATATATATATATAAATATAAATATTGCATTACCATAAATGAATGATTATTAAGTGTATGTTTTGACTGGCGCCTGAAGGCAGCGCGCTTTGCACTGGGAGTGATCACGTCACACACCAGTGATAGTTACAGCGAAGTGCTCCGCGCCCACTTTAGCTTCAAAATAGACCTCAATGGAATTTTAGATAAAACTGAGGTAATGATATAGTATTGCAGCGACAAACTTTCTTAGCGGCGCACATCAAGTTTAAAATAGTATCTTAAAGTGAAACATGAATGTGAGGATGGCGCCGCTAGCATTATTGCTACTTACAAAAGTGAATAGGGTTGCCAAACATTAATTGAAACACAAAATCGTCATGTATTTAGAAACAAAAGTACGCGTTCCGTATTGAGCTGTCAAGGGACACGCTTTGTCCAGTATTTTTATTAAGTAAGTGGCCAACAGGGCCGATTATTTAGTTTTCATGTTGGTACGCCCTGTAAAAGAAAAAGGTAAATAGTGACCTCACACGCCAGGCATCTTGTCAGTGCAGCAGATAACTAAAGTAAGGGTAAAAAAAGTTAAAATAGAAGTGTTCTGCTGTCAATTGTTGCGTTAAGCGCAATAGTTATGTGAGCGTTTTTGTTTCATTACTGAGAGCAGTTGGTCCGAGGTCCAGCACACGTCATTTAATGGGAATATTACACATCCAGTTTGCACCCCTCGGTAGGAGAAGAGAGATACGTGGCTTAAAACTATTAGTGGCGTGTCATTTATTCCACACTAATGAGCTATGAGTGTGTCTGATGCTTTTATTTAATGATAAATTACACAATATAGCATAAAAACAATAATCTCACAGGGAGATCTCCTTCATAAATAAAGTACAATTAATATGTTGCCAGTCATATTAGTAAAACAAATATCTCACACCTCTTTTTGTCACAGTAGTTTTCATAGTGATGAAAGTTGGAGACCTGCTCTATTATAAAGCTGCACACTGAATTGATTATTTTTTAAGTTAAGCTGGACATACTACTGTTAAGGAAATATGTTTAGTTTTATTAAGTTAAGCAGGAAATATTTAAATTTAAGAAAAAAAAAAATCTGCACTTAATTCTTACTGTACTTCTTTTGAGCAAATTGTTCCTATATGACATTCTGACTACAAAATTGCATTTGTATCCAAATATTAGGGTATTTTTTTTAAAGAAAATTTTATTCATGCAAGCAAATTATACCTGAATTCGAGTGTGATTAATCTGAATAAAAAAGATTAATCACTTGACAGCCCTATTATATATATATATATATATATATATATATATATATATATATATATATATATATATATATATATATATATATATATATATATATATATATATATATATATATTAGGACTGTCAAACGATTAAAATATTTAATCGGGATTAATAGCATTGTTAATAGTTAACTCAAAATTAACGCGATTAATTGCAGATAGGTATAATTTTTCATCATTAATACGTGTACCCGAGACAGATCATTTTCAGGGTGCGTAGCTTCATATGCAGCATGACAATGTTTTAACGTTCTGTATTAATTAATAAAATGTAATATTCAGCCTGCTAATCATTATGTAATTTAGGACTCGACCAGAACATGTTATTAAATAATTTACACAATATTTCAGCCAGCCAGAAAAATACCCCCCCACTCGCCCCCATATTCCTAAACTGATGTACTAGCATTTCTTTAGGTGCAAATATCACAGGAAAACATTACAAAACGTCTCTGACAAAGCATGATCGTAATGTGAATTGCCAAATTATCATTGTACAATTTGTTATGATGCATTTATTCTTTAAAAAGGGATGTAAATATACATTTAAAACAAATCAGTTATTATTAAGTGTAGTATTAACATATATATTTTTCTTACATAATATAATTTGTTCTATTTTGAAATTGTTGCTGCTTATTATTGTATAATGTACTTTGTTTTTTTTTTAGAGAATTCCTCAATCCTTTGAGTCACTTTTTCTGTAATAAAAACGACTGGCAACAAATCTAGCATCTATTTCTGGTGTTATTGGCGATTGTACACGTGTTTAGAGACAGTTTAGAATTAGATTATGTCGCGCCATGTCCGTGACGAAAAGTACACTTACTTCGCGTTGCTGAAAACCTTTCTCTCATTAAATGCCGCCAGTGTCATCTTAAATTGTGAAGATCGCTCTCCGCGGGAATATCTCGAATATATTAAAGAACCAAAAAGGAGGAGGAAGAAGCAAAGTTGATTTAATCCTACCCCTTTTCCACTTCATAGCATTTACTAACACTTACAATGTGCTTCCGTATCTTGCAATCATGTTCCACCAAACATTGACTTGGGTATTTGTTTTCAAATTAAGAGTTTGAGGTTTGAGCAACAGGCTTCCATAAAGTTAGCATGCATACGCTGTGGTGTGTGTGTGTGTGTGTGCGTGTGTGTGTGTGTGTGTGTGTGTGTGTGTGTGTGTGTGTGTGTGTGTGTGTGTGTGTGTGTGTGTGTGTGTGTGTGGGTGTGTGTGTGTGTGTGTTGCGGGAGCACGAGACTCATTGAGGAGTGCAAAGTTAGTGGTCAGTATTCGTTTCTACAGAGTTTGGTGAGTAGATGCCTGAAAATAGATACACATTTGCTATTTTATGTCAGTTTTGTTCCGTTAAAATCTAATTCGGTAAACGTTTGTACAAGTTAGCTTTGCCAATTTTCGTTTCCACACGGCCACTGCAAACAGCGCACATGACAGATCCACATCTGTGTGGCTGCTAACAGAGGAATGTTTTTTTTTTTTTTTTTTTACTTTTATTCATGCACACATGTTAAAAAGTGATATTTCAATGTTTATGATGATTATGGCAACCATAAAAAATTGTGTTTATTTCAACTATTACGCTTAAAATACACATTGAGGCTACAAAGTGTATTTCATCCTATTACCAACAAAGTCATTTATAAATTACTCAGCTACTAAAATAAAAAATCCCTAATGAAAAGGCTTGTTTTGGTATTCACTACTCATATTTTTTAATAAAACGCCAAAAAACTATCTTGTTTATTAGCATCTTGTATTTAAATATGCATCTATTTATATTACTCATGTTATTGTAGTGATTTTGAAATTGTAAGAGAAGGTCAGAAAAACAGCTTTGCTTGAGGAAGAGGTTCTGTTTTAAGCAAGCTATAGCCAATCAGTACCTCAAAAAAAAAAAAAATACACACAAATTCACTTTTTTAAATCCTTTTGAAAATGTATGGGGGCCATCAACGTACCTGTTTTTTCGCGGTGTCATGAAAGAAAGCACAAAACACTATAACCATTAGGAATCTGAATCTTAGAACATTTCACAATTAAAGTTCAGATTTGTGGGATGACAATTCGATTCAGAATGGATTCTTGATACGTTCCTTTATAAACTACTATAAAGACCAAAAATCACTCCATATTCTTTACTGCTCGCTAGTGTTACCATATCTGAGTTATTGTGCAGAAATATGGGGAAATAACTACAAAAGTACACTTCATTCATTAACGGTGTTACAAAAAAGATCAGTTAGAATAATACATAATGTTGGATATGGAGAACATACAAATCCTTTATTTATTGAATCGAAAATTCTGAAATTCCACGACATACTGAATTTGCAAACAGCTAAAATTATGCACAAAGCACACTACAATCTGCTACCCAAAAATATACAACAATTCTTCTCAACAAAAGAGGAGAAATATAATCTTAGAGAAAAATTAACACTTAACACCTTCAATATATCAGTATGTGGGATTAAATTATGGAATGAATTAAGCAAAGAAATAAAACAATGTACTAAAATAATCCACTTCAAGAAACTCTTCAAACTTAAAGTGTTTACAAAGTACAAAGAAGAAGAACCATGATAAACATTCTGAATGTATTTCATCCATCCATTCATTTTCTAGATAATCTTTCTTATCTCACCATATGAAATATAACTTACTTCACTAATTATTATTTATTTATTTATTTTTATTGTTATTACTTATGGAGTATACTGTGAATAAATTGAGAACAGGAAGTGAACAAAAGTTTTAGCAACTGCTATGTAAAGGAAAAGGGGTAGGATTAAATACACTCTGCTTCTTCCTACTCCTTTTCGAACATGTTGAATAGAGAAACTGGAAATTGTGATGTATCATGTTGTATGCATGCATGTTCCAAATAAACACAAACTCAACTCAACTAGACAAACACCGCTAAAGAAGACAAAAACTGTTTCTGTTCAATAACATGCAGCTTTACAAGGTTGAATGGAGGGATTCATCCATCCATCCATCCATTTTCTACCGCTTATTCCCTTTGGGGTCGCGGGGAAAGATTGTTAAATACAGAAATGCAAACCTTTGACAAAGAGATTCATTTTTGCTTAAATTGCAACATTTAACTCGCATTGAAACAGGCGATACATTTAGTTAATCGTTTAGCTTGTTTAGAGTTGATTGAACGTTTTCCATGAATTGATTAACGTGAACCCCGACTTAAACAAGTTGAAAAACTTATTCGGGTGTTGCCATTTAGTGGTCAATTGTACGGAATATGTACTGTACTGTGCAATCTACTAATAAAAGTCTCAATCGATCAAATTCTGCAAGTGATAGAGTGGCGTGTGAGTTGAGTTGTGAGCTGTTCTTCTTCTTTTAGCTTCGGGCGATAGTGTACGAAACAGGATCGGTGCATTTGAAGTGTTTCCCCCAAGTACTAAATATTTATTTTGCACATTGAATATGTCAGGCCAAATGTAGAAATCGAAGTATGCTGTGTGCCCAAACATTTGTCTTCAGTAAAGACAGGACCGACAGCTGACTGTATTTTCTTCTGCTCCTTGCTGAAACATTAGCAACAGCCAAAGCGAGCTAACTAACATTAACAGCAACAGATACATGGGGGAGGCTGTTACCCTACAAGATATACACGCACTTGACGTCTTTTAGTTCATCACACTTGAAAAAATCTTGCACATTCATCATTAACAGGATTGTTAACAGAGGTTGTGTCTGTATTAAGGATGATAGACACATGATTATGAGTAAGAGCAAATTAAAACCTATATTAGTCTACATTGATAATCATTTGTCTTTTCTTTAAACTCCTCAAAGGGTTAAGTTGCAGCGTACGTGGGCTGGATGGAGGTGTAAGGTCTTTCAGGTCTGTGTGGTAAATGTACTGTTATGTCCTGTAGTATTACATATTTGTTAAGCAAACAAGCTAGTTCATTGTATGTGTTTTGGGAAAATAATGCTATTTTTGTTTTATTCAGTGGTGTAGCAGGTGCCTCCCCCACATGTTTGTACAGTTCAAGAGTTATAGACATGATTTATTCGGTATGAGTTTTCCTCCCACCTGAAATTCTGTCACGTCTCCACAAAATGCCTTTATCCGTTCAGCTGAGTGGAGGGTTATTCTTATAGTTCATGAAAATTCATCAGAAATTGTACACTGTGTGGTGCAAACCCCATACAGTATATTTTTTATGTAATAGCATTAAAGAAATAGTGAGGGGGAAATAATGGCTTAATTGATCATAAAGTATTCTTTAGATTGTGTGGAATTATTTACATAATGAGGCAAAATGGGGTGTTTCAGGCCTCAAATTTTTACTTTTTAAGGTCAAGGCAAGTGTTGCCTTAAAGGAGGGCTCATATTTTAGGGCACCAAGGCAAGTTAGAAGGGCACCAAGGCAAACATTATTTTCTTTCGAGGCAGGGGCTCCAAAGCATGCATATATAAATAATAATTAAGATTATTGTTATCAACATTGAAATCATGATTAATGATTGTTAGGTAAAGCAGTGTTGGGGTGTGAACGTAATACCATTGTGTAATTTGTAATGTCTCATAAAAAGGCTATAGATTAACGTTATCCATATATCTAAAGACAAATATATATATATTTTTAAATTCTTTAATAATATCAACCTTTCAGCTTTTTGTCATTACATGATGCATTTATCTCTATTTTTACATTTTGACAGAGGGAGTTTTTTTTTTTTTTTTTTTTTTAAGTTATTCACATTTATATGTACATGTAGATGCTGTATCAGGACAGATCCATTAAGCGTTTGAGCAGAAATATGCCTTACAGGAATTAACTATACACAATCAAACATTAACAAAATGCTGTGTCACATGAATGGTGTTTGAAGTAATACCTTTGTGACATGAAAAAAAACAACCAAGTAACGTAAAAAAAAATGGCGTTTACTTTTTGATATCAAAATAAAACACAAAGCAGTTTGGCTAATGAAGATGAAGTCTAATAAACAAGCTTTCTTATTCTCCAACGCCTCCTAGTGGTTCAGTACTTTGGCCAACAACAAAAAAACAGAAGTGACACCTCTCACATCAAATACACAATCTTCACAGCCTGTGTTCAATTCGATGAGATGACAAAACATTTTAGCTAGTATTGATGTCATTTGAACACTGATATTGTTTGCAGTTAAATAAAGGACAAGTGAGCATCCCAGTCAACAAACTAAAAACTTTATAAATAAGTTGTAACAACGTTCACGACACATCACCTGCTGCATGTTTCCTCACCTCATTAACTCTCAGTCACAGCAGCTGATGGACGCAGTATTGACAAAATTAAAGCAACATCAAATAGTTTTTGTTCTTTGCTGTATACTTTTAGTGTGGGGACAAGTGCATCTCTTCTCCAATATTGTCCACACCTGTGGAGGGAAAAATTACGTTAAACCAAGCGCTTGGCTCTGTTTACTCCGAGGGGAAATCTCCGGAGCAAAGTCTGTGTAGTTAGTCCGTCATAATTATCAAGCCAACCAACGCCAGTGCGCATGCGCCTGTCTTTGTATTGCCTAAAATGTATTAATAAATGACGTTTTTTTGGTAATTAAAAAAATTAGACAGTATTACTAACTAATTTTATCGCAAATTATCATTATACCGTTTACCGTTACATCCCTAGTCCATTAACAAGTGAAAAGTCAAGGGCGGTCACGGCATGTTCTTGCCGCCGACGGTGGTCAATTTTTTAGGGCTTTACGGCAAGTGGCGAGGGCGGTCGCGGCACTTGCCACGATTGCCGTGGTTAAATTCGAGCTCTGGTGTTTACTTGGCGGCAACCAGCAGAGGCGCTGTTAATTCCGTCTCAAATTGTTTATGTTCTAAAGAAGAACAACATCAATACGACAGTAACAATTGATCATTCTTAACTTATTGTATACAATAGTGGTGGATAAAGGGAATTGGGTCAAATGCCCACCGCTAATTGATATGACTAGGGATAGGTACCGTTCACATTTGAAACGATACAGTACCAATTCCCGGTACCTCGGAATTGATATCGGTACTCAGCGGTACCCGTTTTCAGTACTTGTGTGTGTGTTAGTACATTTTAATTGTTTTTGGTAATAAAATTAATTTTTTAATTGCAATATTTAAAAATTAGCTGATTATAACTACTTTCCAGTTATTTCTTGTTTTGTTATTATCATATTGTCATTTGTAAGTATGACATTAAGTTGCAATCGCAGTTGCAATTCATTAAATGGCAGTAGTTTATAGTGTTTTTTGTTTTTTTGTTGCACCCTAAAAAGTGTTAATACTGTCAGGATTGTACTTATTAGGTTGAGGTGGGCGGGGTTGGGGGGCGGGGTTAGAGTGGGGGGGAGATAGGGGGTAGCGGGGATGTATATTGTAGCGTCCCGGAAGAGTTAGTGCTGCAAGGGGTTCTGGATATTTGTGCTGTTGTGTTTATGTTGTGTTACGGTGCGGATGTTTTTCTTTTGTCATTCTTGTTTGGTGTGGGTTCACAGTGTGGCGCATATTTGTAACAGTGTTAAAGTTGTTTATACGGCTACCCTCAGTGTGACCTGTATGGCTGTTGACCAAGTATGCTTTGCATTTACTTGTGTGTGAAAAGCCGTATATATTATGTGACTGGGCCGGCATGCAAAGGCAGTGCCTTTAAGGTTTATTGGCGCTCTGTACTTCTCCCTACGTCCGTGTACACAGCGGCGTTTTAAAAAGTCATACATTTTACTTTTTGAAACCGATACCGATAATTTTGAAACCGATACCGATATTATCGGACATCCCTAATTACCTCCATTGCAGCAAGAAAACTGTATTTATTACTATCTTAAGTATCATTATTTCGTATAATTATCAATGAAGGACGAGGCTAAACATGTAACAAACCGAGTAAGAGCAAACAGGTATAGGTATCCTAATCGCTAAGCTAGCTGCTAAGCTTGCAAGAACTAACACAAGTGTAAATGCTTCTTAAAGTTTAGGAAGTTTAGATGGAGCTATTTTACAGCAGAAAGTAAGCAGCTATTAACATGAAATTACCAAATAGATTACTAAGAGTCTAGAGACAATATTATTACAGCAACTTTTGTGGTGTTGATGTGCTTGTCGTTCGCCAGGCGTAGACGACGCGTAAGGGGAGGGCGAATCGATCCATAAATCGGTGGTGTCGATACCAAGGCCTATGGTCCAGTTTTGCACACATTTTTATTAATCTAATAAACGTGAGAATACATGTGTTTGTTATTATAAATTAATAATTTTTTTAAGTTGCATGTGATAAACGCTTATTAAGCGAAACAAAAAAAAAAGTAAAACTGCATGAATGTACATAAATTAAAGATGCATAAATAATCGATTTGTAATCGAATCGTAGCTCCTGAATTGCAATCAAATTGTGAGGTGCCCAAAGATTCCCACCTCTAGTTATTGTGTACTATTTACTTAGTTTTGCTCAAACAATTGTATGTAATACAAAAGAATAAGGAAGGAACCAGTTTAAAAATTGTGTTACAAATTGTTACACTATCAATACTGTCAAATTCACCATACAAAAATAAAAAATGTACGGTTAATTAGGGCTGGGCGATATGGCCTTTTTTTAATATCTCGATATTTTTAGGCCATGTCACGATACACAATATATATCTCGATATTTTGCCTTAGCCTTGAATGAACACTTGATGCATATAATCACACCAGTATGATGATTCTATGTGTCTACATTAAAACATTCTTGCTCATACTGCATTAATATACAGTATGCTAATTTTAAACTTTCACGCAGAGAGGGAAATCACAACTAAGTCAATTTACCAAAACTGTATTTATTAAACAGTTATTAAGCAGTGGCACAAACATTCATGTCATTTCCAAACAGAAAGTGCAAGATTGTCAGAGACATTTTAAAACAAGCTATTAGTGCACTTTTGTGCATGATGTCACTAAGATGACATATCAAAACAACATTAAATTAAAGTGCACTTTTTGTACAGAACGCCACTACAATAGTTTAAAACAAATAAAGTGCACTTTTGTGCATGATGTCACACAAGATATTTCAATAACTGTCAAATAAAAATGAGCTGCATAATAGGAAATCAAATAGTGTATGTCCTTCACTATGTGGTAGGTTCCTGCGGACGTTTCTCTTCTGTTGTTGACTATTTTTTTAATACGGTGTTGATGTGGAAATGGTTACCTCGGCATATTGTTGGTGTGGCACCGAACGGAGATGTTGACATGCGGAGTAAGCACTCTTCGTTCTCTATCAGGTGACTTTTCAAATTATGCTACATATTAGCAGTAATGCTACTTTTTGTAGCAACGCTTTTGCCCGACACTTGACAAAGTACGGTTGTCTTTTCGACATATTCCCACTTGAAGCCAAACCACCGCCAGACGATGGACCCCCTGCTGTTTTTCTTGGGAATTATTTCTTCCTTCATTTGTTACCAGATTCGCACCTTCTCTCTCTCGTATTACCACTCGCACCACAGCTAACGTTACCCATGCCGCTACCTCTCTGCTCCGCGTGGTCGTATACGTATGTGAGGTATATAAGAAGGTGCGCTTGTTTTATGTCTCTGTGAGAAGGAGACAACAAAGAGTGAGAAGAGCCTGTAGTGTAATGCCCGCAGCTAAAAGCAACTGCGTGAGAACGTGTACTCGAATATCACGATTTAGTCATTTTCTATATCGCACAGAGACAAACCCGCGATATATCGAGTATATCGATATATCGCCCAGCCCTACGGTTAATACATGTGATTGGTATCGGCCTAGCTCACTAATGGATGATCAGTATCAAAATCGGCAGCATAAAACCCTGATATAGTCGTGATATAGTGTTACACTGTGTGAAATCAACATTGGATTGATCTTCAAACAATCAATGACTGTAGGTGTGAATGTTGTCATGTTGCTGTGATTGACTGGAATGGAGCCTGCCTTATCACTTACAATCATCTGGGGTAGACTCTAGCTTCCTCGTGACCCTGACAGGATGTCGGGCTATTTGAGTTTTCCCTCAATTGAGTTTTTGTTAGTCCATGAAATGCTGATTAATATCATCTGAGAATTTTAATTGTTTGTGAGAGATTACGGGCAAATCAAACCAAGTCTTATCATTAGCTTTTACCAGTCTTTGTGTCTTACAATGAGGTTTTGTAAATATTCTGCCATAGAAAAATGAGCTTGTGACTTAATCCTAACAGCGTCCCCTAAGGATAGTTGAGTCATTGTGGTTTTTAATGTTATGCTTTCTAAAAATAAATAATTGTGTTTGTTCTAAACATGATACTCTCTGGCTTGGTTGCAGGTGGCCTAGTGCGTGCTACTCCTGGTACCCATCATGTCACAGAGGAGCGGGCTGGAGGAGCCGGAGCGCTACCTCTTTGTGGACCGTGCCGTGGTCTATAACCCGGCCTCGCAGGCGGACTGGACTGCCAAGAGGCTGGTATGGATCCCGTCAGAACGCCATGGCTTTGAAGCAGCAAGCGTTCGTGAGGAGCGTGGAGATGATGTGTTGGTGGAGCTGGCCGAGAATGGGAAGAAGGCAGCGGTCAACAAGGACGACATCCAGAAGATGAATCCACCCAAGTTCAGCAAGGTGGAGGACATGGCCGAGCTCACCTGCCTGAATGAAGCCTCTGTGCTTCACAACCTCAAAGACCGCTACTACTCAGGACTCATTTACGTAAGTACTTTTCATTCATCATCTCACAAGAAGTTAGTTAATATATGTTAAATGTTTTCATTTAAGAAAACTCTACAAGGTCGATTAAGGGGAAGCCCATTAATCCTCTCAAGTCTCTGCCCAGGTCATCACAACCTTTAACTCCCTTTAACGGAAGTAGGCAAATCTCCAAAAAGATCTACAGTATAACCAGATAACAGCTTCCCACAAGGCCCTCCCTGCTTGATAAATGCCTACATCTTCTTTCTCTCTTTACTGTGACTCATTCTTTCACTTTGTTTTTTTTTCCTTCTGAATTTTAATGAAACCCTGATGTGGGAGGTTACACAAAAAAATAGAAGTATGCAATTCCTCCCACCAAAACCCTATTAAATGGTACTTTTCAAGTCAAACAGTCTGTTTAGAATGCTGGTGGACTTCCAATTTGTTTGGAATTTTAAGCAATTCTTTCTACATGAAAGTGTAAAAATAAATCAAGCTCCTCTAATCTTACAAACAGGTGATCGAGGTATAGCGCTTGTTGGGTGCATTTTCTTTTTATATGTTTTTTACATTTCACATAATTGTAAAAATAAATTAACCACTGTCAAATGTAAAAACAGTAAAATACATTCACTTGAAGGGGAACTGCACTTTTTTAAGTTTGTCTATCATTGTCAATCGTTATGTAAGAAAATAACACATATTTTTGTCTTTTTTTTTAATGCATTTTAAATCATAAATAAACTCCAGCAAAAGTCAGCGTACAATAGAGCCAAAGGGACTCGCCCTATTTCGCCTATAAAGCGCTCCGAAAAACTTTCAAACACCTTCATCATCTTTTTATATACACGTTGTAAGTAAATATGTAATGTAGTAACAGGCTCATTCAAAATAACATGTATTATTTACGCATTTTGTTCATTTTAAGCATTTTAAACAACGATTACTTTAGGACAAATGATGATCCAGAACCTCATATATTTGATCCTGAATGTAAGGAAGATGAGCAACATATTTTAAACGCAGTATGCTAAACAGATACAGCTTTATTGAAACACTAAACATCATTCAGCAGTATTGCTAAATGCTGAACATAAAATACCAACTACAAACATAATAAAACAATAATTTATTGTACAATGTGTGCATAATAAAACAATCATTTACTGTACAATGTGTACTGTCAGTCGGATGCCAACAGATGGGATGTTCATATCTTCCCGCTTCGATGAAGAATTATTTATAATCCTCACGCAGGTTTTAAAAAAAATTGTCTGCAAAGGAACGTCTTTTCGTGTCTTTCTCGTTATCTTCGGTATAGGTTGAATGTCAAAGTTGACCAACTTCTTGGTTTATGGCCACAACCTTCTACTATACAAATGAGCGGTATGATTCAATACAAAAATAAAAAATCACATGTACAGTAGATAAGTACTCACAGACCATGTTCAATACTTTATTGTATAATACCTATACAACAAAATGTGGAAAAAGTGAGGCGCTGTGAATACTTTCCAGTTGTATGGGCAGGTTAATTTACTGTCATTAGCTGCATTGTTAGCCACCTCATCCTTGCTGTATTTAACGACTAAGAAGGCATTAAAAAATGAAAAACATATATGTTGTTGTTTTACATAGGGATTGTGAATTATTGGTAAATTCCAAAAAAGTGCAGTTTCCCTTTAATTTTACTAACAACAACGCATATAGCCTCAGACCAGTTGATCCCTTGTTGTCCTCTTTTTACGTTTCAATGTGGGTGGTGTTGGTCTAGACCCCAGGATGCAGTGTCGGCAGGCAAAGTGAAGGTAAAACGTATGTTTTAAATAACAAAAAATAGTGCAGCAGGGAAGTCCACAAAAAGTTCAAACAGTCACAAGAAGTATAGGGAAAGCTATGCAACATGGAGAAAAAAATCACAAAAATGATGCAGCCCTGTCCTATTGGCTCAAGAGGCTTTCTGATTGTCAACGAGGGACAGGTGTGTCCTGATTAGGGACAGCTGTGGGAGCCAGCACTCAGACCAAATGGAGGCAAACAGGAAGTGGAAATAAAAAATACGAGAGCTAGACAGAAAATTAAAATAAAATACAAAAAAAAATAATAATTGTAATGGGAGATCATGAAAGCTCTTATGTTTTTTGGGACTTCCATGAAATTTGTAACTGCTGCTACGGCCTGTCTGTCAATACCCACCAGTGGGTGTCTGTGACGGCACTAACTTGACTTGACTCGTGGAAAAGATGACTGCTGTGCCTTGCAGAACAATTACTTTATTATTGTATTTATAGGTGGCGAGCTACCACACACACTTCTCATTTACCTGTGCTTCTCCTCCCCCCGTGTCAGGTTGTAGTTCACACAGGCCCCCAAAGTAGCTGTCCAAGTTATGCCTGTAAGATGATTTTAGGATTTTGCACCTTCAAAATCAGTATCTCCTCTCATCTAAAACATGTTGACTTCAGTTCTGTCTCTTTCCATTAGGACGTTTCGAGGTGTAAAAAATTATTTTGTAGCATTTTATTTGGAAAATAAACCAAATAATTTATTTTGTGTTTGTGCATGACTTTTTGCCCCACACAAGCTGATTTTGGCTCAATTGATCCACTGTGCTCTGGTGGCCAGAAAAAATAGAAACAGTTGGGTATATTTGGCGGAGGGCTTAGCACTGGCGGAGCCGTGTCCGTCCCGTGCGCTGGGCACCAGTGGTGGAAACCAACCATCTCATGGAAATCTGGGGTTAAAAGGCATATTTGACCAGTTATTTTAGGTCAAGTTCCATTTTAATTTTATGTTTTATGTTTGTGTGGTCAAGTTCCATTTTAGTTTTATGTTTTATGTTTGTGTGGTTTTGATTTGATGTTTATTTTTCCCATGATCGCAAACACACCGTCCGTGCCTGAAAGTGGATTGGTGAAGAATGAGAAAGTGTTCTGTGTCTGGGGAAGCACGAAGACAAAAGGCAAAACATTGGCAATAAAAGTTAAAAGTAGTGTCGACTTCTTCTGGAGGCTACAATACATATATTAATTTAATTTGTTTATACGTAAAAAAAAAAAAAAAAATGAAGGTGTGGCGGCAATGAATTTGCTGTGGCGGTGCACCACATTCAGTTACATTAAGGTAAACCCTGCCAATTTTGTAATGCCTCCAGCTCCGACAAATATTTCTGGTTATTATTACTAATATTGAAATGTGCAGTATAATACTGTTCATCCTATTTGTAGCATCCCAGCTCTTCAAAAGGCTCCTCAGATTCCGCTTTCAATTGGTATGCTATTAAGTCCTACATTACTTGTCCAGTTCCCCTGTGATGATGACCCACTTAGTGCCATGCATTCTTAGAATAGTCCAGACACAGAGGTGGTGGGCCACCTGAGGCACCGGAACAAGGCACAAGCTCTGAGTTTCACACTTAAAGGGGGCTTTTCGTTCTGCACTACTGTGACTGCATTATAGAATAGAAGTGGAATGTAGCTGACTCGTTGGCATTCAAAAATGGCAAATAACTTGGCATGAGCAGGGATTAACTGGCTCAACTTTGTTGCTGTAGAAATTGGAGCACTGATTTATTAGTGTTAGTTCTTCTATCTTTGAATGAGGCACATTGCGTCATGGACTGAGGAGGAAATGTCTCTCCTAGCCCATTGAGAAAGCTGCGGTCCTGTTGCTAAGCACTGCTTGGTTCACAGACATTTATTTGTACATTCCCAAAGTGCTAGCAACCTTTAAAACTGTGTCCAAATTCTCCTCTCTTAACCACAGTTTGTCATTACGACGACAACTGATGAGGACAAAATATGCATTATGCCCAAAGGGTTTTAAAATGGTCTTAACAGTGTAACAAATGATTAGATTTGCACAAACAAATACAGTATCTTTTTAGGGAGAAAATATGTCAACATTTTACTGGCTGGTATCAGTTACGGTTGCTGTTCTACGCATCCAATTTGTGCACTTTTATTGGAATTTTGACAATCATTCACAATCCACATGTTTTTTCTTTTTACTAACGATATTCTTAAAGGTGCCATATATAGTAATGTGGCCAGAAATGGTACTGCAATCACAGTCAAAATGATGTAGTCCCCTCCCACTCTCCATGACTGAGGTTGCCAGATACGCAGCAAAATCTGAATATTACTTCAAGGAACTTCAAATGGCAATCGACGAGTCCTACACTGTAGGTTTCTTTTGTTTATGCTTCTTGCAATATGGTTTACTAAGTAATTATGACACATTTTACTGATGTCGATTAGCCAAATGTATTTGTAAAGATACGCAGCAATATTTTCGTCGGGAGTCGGGACAGATTGTTGGCATTACCATGCTAAAGTGTCTAGTTTGACCGCACGGACCACCATCAAAATAATTATATATAATAATATATAATATATTATATATCGCATAGGCCTACTTTGATGGCAAGCTAAGGCCAACAGTGAAATTACTGCCACATTTTGCTCAGCATAACTCCATGTTGCATCCAACCTGACGCAGTGCATTCTCTTCCATGTTCGCACATCACCATCTTTCAGTGCAGAGTGTGATTCTATGAGCCAACCCACGTTATGCAAAAACCACGTTACGCATAAATCATATAGCCTACTACCATGTCAATACACAAAGTAGAAAATCATTACATATAATGCATTATATTGTGCCAAGCAAATACTACCCCATGTGTCTGATGCACATACAGTACCAGAAACCGCAATTAGCCGTGCTAATGTTGGAGCACATTTCCTCAGTGTATCAGCATGTTGAGAACGAAATAGGCACTGACACTACCCATGTCCACAGAGGTTTTAGTTTTCAAAAAGATATGTTGCCCTGTCAGTTGGATGACACATCGACATACAGGCTAACGGGCATATATTTCCCCCGTTAGCCTATATGTCGATGTGTCATTGACCGGGCTAGCATGCTAAGCTACACTAGTGTGATGGTGCTTCGCTCCTAAGCATTTGTTGCACGAACATGCTAGCTTTGTTAGACAAGATCATAGACTTTATTGGACAATATAGTTTACATACGAAATGTCCATTTCCATTTATTACAAGTAATAAGAAAACGTAAATGCCTGACACACCAGTCAAGGAGGAAATTAGCAAGGTCGATCGTCTCCATCTTTCAAAGGCATCCTTGATACAAATCCTCTATTTGTTCCTGGCTTAGTCATTAATTAGTTGAGAATCGTAACGACGCCTTTTAGATTTACTAAGTTCTGACATGTTTAGTAACTTTACCAGTGGCAGTAGCTCGACGAAGAGGGTGGTGGCAACCTGGACGTGACACACTCACAGACTTTCTAATTGGTCAAACGGTGGAGGGCGGTACATTGAAATGAAAACAATAACAATATTTCGGGGCTGTAAATGTAATTTTTAAATGAGTATATTCCGGCTGAACTACCGTTATCAGTTATAAAGGTATTCGAAAATAACATGATTTATTAATGCCTTTTGACATATCAGGGCCATTTAATGATGACTTGACATTAATTTATTACATATGGCAGCTTATAATGGAGGTAATAGGATTTGTTCTATTCTGCCAATAAAGGGCTCTAAAAAAAATCAAAAAACTTCCATCAATGTTTTATGTGCATTCTGTAAGTATATATGTAATGTAGTAACAGGCACATTCATAGTAACGTGTAATATTAACGTATTTTGCTCATTTTAAGCATACAGTGGCACGTTCATTTTACAGACGCATCACAAGGTTCGATTTTCCCCTCAACAACAATAACTACTATTAATCATGGCCGACTTCGTGAGAGCCAACGACTACTTTGGGACAAATAATAAACCGGAACCTTATATTTTTGAGCCTGAATATACAGATGCTTAGCTACAAGTTTTAGAAGCTGGGTGATAAGCAGATCTATCAAGTAGCAGCATTGCTAAGTGCTAAACAAGAAATACAAACTACGAACATAATAAAGCAATCACTTACTGTGCGATTTCTGCTTTCACTGGTACGCCGACTGATGGGATATTTATATCTTCCCATTTAGATGAAGAATTAATCATAATCCTCAGAAAAATGCAAACAAGGAAAAAGAAGGTGGCCTCAAATGAGCGCCTTTTCGTGTCTTTCTCTTACTCAAATGTCAAAGTTGACCAACCTCGGTTAGAATCAGAGGCTGGGCGATATGGCTCAAAACTGATACCGCAGTATTTTTTGTTTGAATACCGGTGTTTGTATATATACCGGCATATTGAAAAAAAATTTCAAAGTACTTGTGTTTTATGGCTAGATAACCAGTGTTGCGAGCTCTCAGATTATTTTTGTTGTAAGTAGTAACGTAACGTGTTGTTTAATTATTTTAAAAGTAATAAGTTAGTCGTTACTACGTCAAAGCAATTTTTGTTCATTTTGTTATGTTTGTATCCTCACACTTGTGCGCAGGATAGATGGAGCTTCTACTTGCTCACTGCGGGGAAAGCAGCTGGCTGCTTAGTTTTTTGTTTTTTGTTTTCATAAAGAAATACAATCATGTGTGCTTACGGACTGTATCCCTGCAGACTGTATTGATCTATATTGATATAATGTATATATTGTATTTTGTATGTTGATTTAATAAAAAAAAATATATAATTTATTTATTTATTTATTTATTTTTTCCCGTTGTGCAAACCGGTACCAACAGTGGTTGGGGACCACTGTTATAGGCGCAATAGATTACTCCCATTAGCTGCATTTTTAGCCATTTTTACACTTGCCGTATAATACAAATTAGAATACGTAACTAAAGAGAGACATATGTGTTCTTGTTTTACATAGGGATTATAAATGATAGGGATATTCCAAAAAAAAGTGCAGTTCCTCTTTAAGAGCCCAGCTAATCCCACAAATACTTGGGGTCCCACTGTCAAGGGCAGCCAGCTGAGCCATTCCAGTCTACTCCCCTCCCGGAGCCCAGGCTGGATCAGTAGCAGTGATCTGTCTGGCGCTGTGCCCACCATAGGGGGTCCATGAAGGGGTTACTGTGGCACACAACACAAATAGCAAAGTGGAGGAAAAGTTTAGTCAATGCCAGATGAAGTGTCCTTTTAGATTTCAGGTGGTAAATAGAAAATCAGTACATTACTAGTAGCACAGCACAAAATCATCTGTGCACATGGAAGAGATTAAAAGGATGGGGGTGTAGGTCGCCATCTGGCGATCTCAAAAAGAGCATATATTGTGCATGCATTGCATGACACATTACATGTGTAAGTGTTTTATGGTGTGAAAACAAACATGCAGAATTTACTGCAGTCACTGGTTCAGAGATCTGTTCACAATGCTCCTCGGAAATGGTAATAAGAACATTAGGACAGTGTACATTTTTGGCCATTACAATGTTGCAAAAAGGATTGACAGTATCAAAGCAAATACAATAGCTATGTAAGACATTGTCATTTTAAGTTAACAACAAGACTGTTTTTAGTGTCGTGAACACATATTTACATTACATGTTTCCTTCATGTATGGCTTGCTTTAAACCAGGGCTATTCAGCACAATTTTGGAGGGTGCCACAATTCCAGAGAACTAAGGACTACGGGGCTGGACTTCTCTCTTCACTATTAGTCTTATTTGGTATACACTTTAGAATCTGCTGTTTTTAGGGACCCACTGCAAAAAATATATAGATCGCCTATATGACAACTGGAATATGCTACAAAAATGTTAAGCTTTTTTTTCCAAGTTTTTAAACCAAACTCGCTGGTCGGACTGATGTCATTCCCGGGCCGGATTTGGCCTCCAGGGTTGCTAGTTGAATAGTCCTGATTTAATCTAATTCGTGAAAACAGAGAGTTTGTATGCACATCTGTTCTCATCGTGTAGACACACCAGTCATTCATGCATAGAAGTCACAAGAGATTTGTCCCATGTTAGAAAAATCAAAGTATTAAGCAGACACACTAATTAGTATTGATACAAAGTGCATTTCTGTCTGTACTCCCCGTAACTTATTGAACAGCAATGGCAGGATCTTTCTATATATTGTACTTTCGTGTGCTGAGTCACTGTCAATTTGATTCTCAGCATAAGGTACCAATGTTAATATCAAAGCAGCATAAAATATCAACCAAATATATTGATGGTTACTGAGTTTACATTCAGATGCTATAGTCTCATTAACTGTATTTTTTTCTTTTTTTCTAGACATACTCCGGGCTTTTCTGCGTGGTCATAAACCCCTACAAAAACCTCCCCATCTACTCAGAGAACATTGTGGAAATGTACCGGGGCAAAAAGAGGCACGAAATGCCCCCACACATTTATGCCATCTCAGAGTCTGCTTACAGATGCATGCTACAAGGTAAGCCTGTTAGTACAGTTTATTGACATCTGATCACCTATTGAATGTCTATGATCTGGAGCTATCTGATCATATCTTGTCAGCCTATTTCAAAGCAAGTAAAATGAGGTCATCGGCTTTATATAGAAATGGCTGTTCAGTCTAAAGAGTGTCTCGCCGGAATAATGCGTCTTTAATGCTATTTGCTCTGATAAAGACAATCACCTGGGAATAAGCTGATTGGCAACACTAAATTGGCCCTAGTGTGTGAATGTGATTGTGAATGTGAACGGTTGGCTGTCTGTCTGTGTTGGCCCTTCAATGAGGTGGCAACTTGTCCAAGGATTACACTGCCTTCCGCCCAAGTGCAGTTGGGATAGAATCCAGACCCCCATTTCCCATTATTCACTGCTCACACGTCCTCTGCGCACAGCAAATCTATGCCGTGCACAAAATATAATCCAATGTAACTCTGAACAAAATAAACACATAACTATTTGTTCTGTAGGATCTTGCAATTCCACTGTGAGTGACAGAGCGGCTCTAACAGATAAAACAATGTTCGTCAACACTGTTGAATTATTGTAATGTCTGTCGAGACGCTTTAAAGAAGGCAGGAATTCTATTGATCACTTTATTGAGAAAAACTGTTTATTTTTGGCTGTAACCGCACCTAAAACATGAGTACAAAACTTCTATCTAGAAAAAGTAGTCGTTTTCTGCCGTACAAACCTGGCGAAAACCAACTCTTTATTGTCTCTCATATTAACAGCAGCCGCTTGCTCTCACTTGGGCCACGACACGCACTCACGGCACTTAGCCACTGATGCGTTTATGCCACACAAAAAGTCAGACAACTCCAACACCACACAATGTGTGAATGCCCGGTCGTTACTCTATGACTCTTCAATCAGATGTGTGCTTATTCTACTATCATTTATTAAGAATGTTATATTATAGTTATCAATCATGACATGCTTTTACTAGATTACAGAAATGCTAATAAAAATATATATTTCACCGACAGAACGTTACAGGAATGTACACTTTAGCAGTCCCACGCTTACATCTCATTTTGCAACATGAGAATGATTTAAGGGGAGCTAAATGTGATCTCTGAAGGGGTACACATTATTTTTAAAGTAGGACCCCCACCCAGAAATACAATGCTAGTACATAGCTAATGAAAAACAAGATTTGTTTTTAATTTTCATTGTAAGTGGGTTTAGCTATTCTTCGTCCTCTGGAGCTGATACTTGTTATAAACATACTTTAACTGCCACCACGGAGGCGAGGATTGCTGACTTAGAAATAGCTTTGCACTGTGGGGGGACATTGCATAAGAGGTTTGCTTGGCGCTGCCAAATCAACTAGAATGTGTCATCAACATACATTATCACGATGTAGCGATAGTTTTAAAAGCTCTATTGACAGCCATATTTACATAATTTATATTATATATAGTCGATATCGCACAACCATAGTCCATATACTGTACTATAAGTTATATAAGCTTTATGTTATAGATAAAAGTGATGTTAAATGTTTATTTCATTCATTATATATATGTATTTTGCATTGTTTTCTGCATGTAAAACTATAATCATTCAGGTAATGGGTTTTGTGTTGTTATTTTGGGTGTCTGCAACAGAGAATTTGAGTTTACATTATTGCTTCGATTTTGTACGAGTCGTTTTTGTGGTACCTTTTTGTAATGAAAAAAAAAAGGTCCCACTGAATGTAAAATTGACTAAGACACATTTCATTGACGTGATGTAAGCTTCAAAAAGGGATGGGCATTTGGCTAGTTTTCTTTGATCGCTTGACTAGAAAAATTAACCATCGATCCATTGATGAATATTACTGTTCTATCTTGATCAGAATGTGTTGCAAGGAGAAGTTGTGTTATTGTGGAGGTCTGCATAGATAAGTTAAGTAGCTCAACTTCCCATAGCTGCTGTTCTTTATGCCAGAAACTAGTGCAGACTGCTGTTTGCAGCAAAGTAGTGCAACCTCACTGTGTGGAGATGCAAATTATCAACAATCAATTTCACACAATTTATTGCCTCTTAACAATCGTTTAATCAATTATTATGGCCATACCTAGTTTGAAGCTAGTCAAATGAAAATATTTGGCATGTACTGTATAGATTTTTAACACGAAGGAATAAGCAGAAAAATAATTCACGCTAATTATGTTATCCTGTTTTCTTTTGGGAGACAGTGGAGCCTAAAAGGAATGACTGACTGTCCACTTTTGTCACCACCACCACTCGTCGACCATCTCTGTCGCACAAAGGGCCCATTGTCAAGCACAATAGGGTCACCCTAGATATTTTTTGTTGGGCTGATCCCAGTCAGTCACTGCTCAGCAGGGGCGGGAAGTATAGTTGCTTTTAATAGTATCGCGATAATGCATGTAGATGAAACATTCCAGCTAGCGATACATATATATATATATATATATATATATATATATATATATATATATATATATATATATATATATATATAGATAGATAGATAGATAGATAGATAGATAGATAGATAGATACAGAGTTTCCCCGAGCTTAAAATCAACATGTGGCGGTGGGGGCGTGGCTGGGGACGTGGTCAATGTGGCGTCATCGTATAATTTGCATAATTGTTGATGATGCATATATATATATATTTTTTTTTTTTTTAATGCTAAAAATTATTTACATACATTTAATAAATAAGTATGTGTTATTAGTAATTAGTAATAACATTTTGTTATATCGTTTTGCTGTATTATTATAATTGTTATTATTGTACAATGGAACACAGGCTGTATACCAGTGGCAGCTGCTGGTCTTTTAAGTTGGGGAAGCTATTTTTCAGCTACTGTTTAAACATGAGTAAAGTCTACAATAACAGATAAAATATATAAACATGCTATATTTTACAAAGAAAATTTTACTTAAAAAAAATTATAAATTTCTCCATATCAACAGAAACAACAGTTGAAAGCTTCTTAACGCATTTTAGTCAATGAAACGCAAACACAAAATAATATATTTGACCACTTCTTTTATATTTTGGGGGAAGCTGAACTTCCCTTGCAGTCTTTAGCAATCGCCACTGCTGTATATCTGGCATCACATGTTAAAACAATGCGGGTAAGAGAAGTCGGCAAGTCAGAGCCATAACTTCAGGACAAGGATTGGCTCTAAGGGCTGGGTGTGTCTGGCTGGAGTGCAAAGCGGGGATGTGCGCGTCCCGCCGCTGGAGAGCCGCTGCCTCATCGCCCAAGCCGCCCGCCGCCGGAGCAAAAGTGTGGCAAATATACCGCTGAGGCTTCAGACACTCACGTGTGTCTTGCTTACGGTAGAGCCAAGTTTTTCAGTCGCCACATTTTCTGCGGATCTCTAGGCAATCGTGCTTAAATAATATAGGCTATATAGCCATTCATATAATAAATTACTTTAATTTGTTCAGACGTAAAATAAAATCCTAATTTTTAAGGTGTAGCGGCTTAAATTTAGCCGTGGTGCCACGCAACTTTCAGATACATAAAGGGGAAACCCTATACATATATACACATATATACATATATGTATATTAGGGATGTCACAGTGTGAACATTTCTTATCACAGTTATTGTGACCAAAATTATCACGATTATCATTACCGCGGTATTTTTAAATGTGCTCAAAATTTGCTCAAAAACACATTCAAAATGATTTCCTTTCTAGGACAAACATTACTGTGGACCTCAAGTAGAAATTGAATGTGCATATGAAAGCAACAAAAGCATTATAAACAAAATAATATGGCAGAAAAAATAATAACATAAATAACTAAAATAAATGTGAAAAATGTGCAAGATAGCTCTTTATGGACATAAGAGATTCAAAAATAACAATAACAATATAAGAATTTTGAATGATGGTATCTGATGGCCATAAGTCGTGACTGCACTTTTTGTCTATATAGATAAAAATAGTGTTCATGTATGAGATCTAGGGCTGCCAATTATGGCCAAAGTAATAATTAAGATTATTTTGTTATCAAAATGGAAATCATGATTACTGATTGTTAGGTAGAGTAGTGTTGGGGTGTGAATGTGACGCCATCATGTAATTTGTAATGTCTAATAAAAAGGCTATAGTTAAACGTTAAGACAAGTATTTGTTATTTTTTGTTCATTAATGATATCAACGTTTCAGCTTTTTGTCATTACATAATTTCGTTATCTTTATGTTTACATTTTGATAGAGGGAGGTATTTATTTATTTATTTGAAGTTATGTACATTTTTATGTACATATGCTGTATCAGGACAGATCCATTAAGAGTTTGAGCAGAAATATGTTGTATAGGAATTAACTATACACAATCAAACATTATCAAAATGCTATGTACCTGAATAGTTTTTAAAGTAATACCTTTGTGAAATTAAAAAGATACAAGTAATGTAAAAAAAAACAACCTGGTGTTTACTTTTTGATATCAATTTAAAACACAAAGCAGTTTGGCTAATGAGATGAAGTCTAATAAACAAGCTTTGTTCTCCTCCAACACCTCCTAGTGGTTCAGTACCTTAGTTTAGCCAACAAAAATAAACAGGAGTGATACCTCCACACCTAATACACATCTTCACAGCCTGCGTTCCGTTCGATGAGATGACAAAACATTATAGCTAGCATTGATGTTATTTGAACACTGGTACAGTTTGCAGTTAGATAAAGGACGAGTGGTCATCCCAGTAAACAAACTAAAGATTTTATAAACAAGTTGTGGAAACGTTCCTGACACATTGCCTGCTGCATGTTTCCTCACGTCATTAACTCTCAATCACAGCAGCTGATAGACGCTGTATTGAGAATATAAAAGCAACATTAAATAGTTTTCTCCTTCACTGTATACATTTAGTGTGGGACAAGTGCGTCTGTCTCCAATATTGTCCACACCTGTCTCCATCTAAAGACAGTGCACTCTTAAAGCGAGAAACAAGGGAAAATTATGTTAAACCAAGCGCTTGGCTGTTTACAACGAGGGGAAATCTCCGGAGCAAAGTCTGTGTAGTTTGTACGCCATGATTTTCAAGCCAAATGGCGCTAATGTGCATGCGCCTGACTTCGTTTTCAGGAAGTAAGCAGTGTTGACTAAAATGCATTAATAAATGACAGTTTTTCGGTAATTAAAAAATTAGATGGTATTACTAATCGTCAGGAATATTATCGCGGTTTATCATTATACCGTTTACCGGGGTTCAATCCCCACCTTCTACCATCCTAGTCACGTCCGTTGTGTCCTTGGGCAAGACACTTAATTCACCCTTGCTCCTGATGGGTGCTGGTTAGCGCCTTGCATGGCAGCTCCCGCCATCAGTGTGTGAATGTGTGTGTGAATGGGTGAATGTGGAAATACTGTCAAAGCGCTTTGAATACCTTGAAGGTAGAAAAGCGCTATACAAGTATAACCCATTTATATATATATATATTTATATATATATATATATATATATATATATGTATATATATATATATATATATATATATATATATATATATATATATAGTATAGTATATTTTTTTTGAATACCTAAACTCTTTGCTACCGGTTGCCGCATGCTTAGCACATAGCTCAAAGAGGTGTGTTGTCTCTACCTATTCATATCTATGTCTGACAGTGTTGTCGATATTCTTCTCTCCATTGATTTATTAATCTACTTGCTAATTTCCTTTTCTTAGCTGGTTACTCTCTGCTTTAGCACGGTTCCAGTCAGACTTCAGTTGAAGTGTAGAAAGCTTTTATTTTTTTGTTGTTTCACTACTTAGCATGGTTGTTTCACTACCATGCTAATGCCACATTTTATAACCATATTACTTTTTTTAAACACACTTAAATCATCGTTATTTGGAATATTGTCTATCATTCAGAATCATCCACGTCCGAATCACCATTCAACTATGCTTGAATCCTTGAAGACAAACTCTAAAGTGTTTTGGTCAAACTCCAGTCAAAGATTAAATAGTGTAGCACAATGCTCAGCCAGCAGTGATCATAGTGCATTGAAGCCAGTATGAATAGGACAGCTGCGGCATCTCCATGAATCCTCCAAATCTTTTGTGAGGTCACCGCTGTTCTTGCAATACTGCTCATTCCACCAGTATCATGTCAGCATATTTTATGTGAAACTGACTAATGCTATCTTTATTACATCCCAACTTGTCACTGACATCATTTATCCACCTCGGGATCTTTCTGTGTGGAGTTTGCATGTTCTCTCCGTGACTGCGTGGGTTCCCCCCGGGTACTCCGGCTTCCTCCCACCTCCAAAGACATGCACCTGAGGATAGGTTGATTGGCAACACTAAAATTGGCCCTAGTGTGTGAATGTGAGTGTGAATGTTGTCTGTCTATCTGTGTTGGCCCTGCGATGAGGTGGCGACTTGTCCAGGGTGTACCCCGCCTTCTGCCGGATTGTAGCTGAGATCGGCTCCAGCACCCCCCGCGACCCCGAAAGGGATAAGCGGTAGAAAATGGGAGTTGCTCCCACATCATTTGTAATATCTTCTAATGCCAATTGTCAATGAGCACAAACAAAATACTGTATGCTTTCATCATGATTTCATCAAACTGCACCTATTTCATATTGCATTGCTCAGCCGTTCACAGCAATAGAATGGAAATACACTTTTGATTTGAGGGAAAACTTAATGCACAATCATTCGAACCTAATTCCTGTTGTGCTCACATCGAAATTAACAGTGTTGTTGCTTGGTAAAAGAGGTTTGTAGGTTGAAGATTAGTGAATGCCAGCTGCTCTGCGGTGGCCCTGAGCATTTCAACAGCCTGAATTATATTAGTGACTATCCAGTTTGATAGTAAAGCACAAGGGTTTTCTTTCCACACATTTTTACACACAAGTGGCCAGTCTAAATACCTTGGAATCCTCTAGTGTGTTTTCTTTTGTACCGCCATTTAACAATATGTTGCAATTACATCTTACATAAGAAGACCTCATATTAGTACTTTGACCAGCATTTCCAGAATGCTCACATAAATAATGATAAATAGCCATAGTGGTTTGTGTGTTTGTGTGTCAACTGTCGTCTGATCTTAACATTTGGAACTTTTAGCAAATTATGGAATCCTGTTTGTGGCGAAAGGGCGTCTAAGTTTTGCTGGGATCTGTTAATTACCTCTTCATTGTTGCACTACGATGGGCGGTTAAATGAGGTGTAAACTAACACAAACACAGATCAGTAGGCAGATCAGTAGAGCTAAATATGCATCTGTCCTTGATCAGTGTCATGGTTTTTCTCCTTCCCAAGCAACACATTTGAATCTGGATGTGACTGATGGAAAATGAACGCATGTTAAAAGGCGTCAGCAATGATTGTCCCCAAGCAAGGATGAACAGCTCTGGTAGGGTGGTGAAATAAGAGGTCTTATTGCATTGAGCAAAGAGAGCACAGTACAAAGTCAAATTATTTGTGCGTTAAACTTACTTGGCCAACAGATTCTGATTCTGATTTTATTCTTCGAAATACCCTCTTTTTAAGTCTGTTGAGACTCCCTAAGATTGCTCGCACAGACATACAAAAGTATACCACTATAAGTATACCACTCGCTTGCCCTTAAAATCCTTTCATTTTCTTAAATATCCACAGTGCGCCCTATAACCTAGTGCGCCTTATGTACATCCATCCATCCATCCATTTTCTACCGCTTATTCCCTTTGGGGTCGCGGGGGGCGCTGGAGCCTATCTCAGCTACAATCGGGCGGAAGGCGGGGTACACCCTGGAGCCTTATGTACATACAGTATTAATTCTGGTTGTGCTTACCGACCTCAAAGCAATTTTATGTGGTACAAGGTAAAATGATAAGTGAGATCATTAGATGACAGTCACCCGTAAGACATACGTGTTGACTTCAGGTTGAAGCCCATTCAATAAATGACACTAGCAAGTAAAATGCTGTAACTTACACAAGCATTAATCACAACTGTATAACTTTTATTAACAATGCTTTCAGATACAGTTTAACATTCTTTACTGTCATACATGTGTAAAAATAAGTTGTGAATCACAATGCAGATGCAAGCATGCTTGAAGAACCAAACTATGTCTTCATGTTCCTCTTCTTAATCAGTTTGGTCTATCTTGTTTTGCTCTAGTCTGCTTTGCTGGTGGCCTTCCTGCCTTTCAAATGTTTTGATTCTGTTTTCGTAAATACCTTGATTAAAATTAGAAATATTATTGACCGCGTTCCCTAGAAGTGACTTAGGACACCTCTCGATTTGATTACGATAACAATTCCAGTGCTACAATTCGATTACAAAAATGAATATTTATACATCTATAATCATTAAATTGTATATTATTATTATATATTTTGAATGTATTACAATTAATTATTAATGATATTAGTAATATGTCCACAGGTCTCCTCTTTTGGCTACTAAAGTATGCAGTATTGCGTCATTTTCAGTTTTTGGATGTTAGTGCGCACAGCATAGATATATACGTATGCATGAAAGACTAGATACGTTAGAACTGTAGTAGCCTGCTAAGTGAAAGAATATGCAAACGCCCCTACTTAGCGAGCAGGCATCCTCAATCAAAGTTTTGTGCCTTCTAAAACCACAGAATGTTTAGACACTTTGGCCCTAGTCGCCATAAACTTGCGGCTCAACGACGTGTGTCATCTATTTACTCATTCATATCTATGTCTAAAAGTGTTGTCGGCCGTCGACTGCACTGTATGGATGTTATTGTCTCTCCTGACTTATTAATCTATTTGCTAATGTCCTCTTCTCAGCATGTTACTCTCTGCCGTAACACAGTTTCTGTTAGCCATTTATTGAAGTGTACAAAGCTTTTAGAAATGTCTGTATTACTCTATTCAACATATGTAAATAATCTATATTTGGACATTTGTCCATCAATCCAGGAATCGCTTGCAGTCGTGATGGATCGTATTTCCCACCTCGAGAGCTCCATATTAGATGTCATCACTGACTCCACAAAAATGTTCCACCTCTAAATGTGCAGGATTTCTACTGCATATGTTTCCATTTGTAGAGCTGTGGCTGACATACATCAGCCCAAACTCTACAAACACCAGTAAGCTTTGTAATTTTCCCCATGAACTAGATGCTTTTGAATAATTCAACACCCATGACTTTTAAAACACCTTTGTAGTGTAGTATGGTATAGTACTAATGAAGTAAAAACAATAACAGTACCAAAATATTGGTATCGGGACAACCCTACACTGTTGACATCCATGTCAACTTGCTAATACACGGTTTTTAGATATGGTGGAAGTCAGATGTAATAAGATCATGTGATTCATAATTGTCTTTCAGTAGCCTTTCCTGCCTCTTCATAAATGTGCCATCTTATCACATGGTGATTGCGAAACACTTACTACTGACATAAAATTCCTCCAAACCATTCTCTAGTACTGTTGAATTCAATCATGTTAAAATTTGGATCAAGTAAGCATTAGATTGTGTATTACCTCATACCAATTGCCATTGTGCAGTTGTTTTTGTGAAGATTCAGGGCATATATGTGTCCTTGTTATGTGCTGGTGAGATTGTTGCTGTACTGGCAGGGTTGTCATATGGAAGTAAAGAGACTCATTAACTGGATGCTCTCTGTTTGGTAGCGTATGATGCTCAAAGATACTTGCAGAAAACAGTAAGGAGATGGAACCAGGGAGTAGAACCAGCACTCTTTTATTAGCTTTTCACAGAATATGTTGCTAATGAGACTATTAAAACAATAACCATCAAGTTCAGACAGTAGACTTACTGTCTGAACTTGACGGTTATTGTTTTAATAGTCTCATGATCAATTCCATTTCTAAAGAGGATTAGAGTACAACTGATCTGACCTTGTAAAATATAGTACTGTATGTCCTTCACGCAGAAGTGTGCACACACTATGGTTACTTCCACATTTTTCTAAAATCATCAAATAATTATTCAACAACCAATCGGACAAATTCATGAATTAAAGTGGAACACTTGCAGAGAGCCAATATCTATACAGAGCAAATTACCAATGCGATAGATGGTAAACAGTGTGTAGCCACAATATGTATGGTTCTAACTAAAGCATTTGACACAATTAATGATCATATAATTAACAAATTAAAACTGTATGGAATCAGAGGGCTGGTCTTGAACTGGATAAGAATCTACTTAACCAGCAGGAAACAATACGTGGAAATAAGTGAAAGTATGTCAACAGTGCTAGAGATATCTTGCGACGTACCCCAGGGATCAATACTGCGACCAATTGTTCAATCTTTAATTATACAACTGACATTTGCAAAGTTACAAAGGACTTAAAGTTAGTACTATTCGCAGACGACACAACTGGAGAGAAAACACAGAAGCTAATACAAATAATAACAGAAGAAATTACCAAATTAAATAGATGGTTTGACAAAAACTGTGACGACCGGGTCGCATGGTGATGCAGGGGTTCGTTCTCCCAGGATGCAGACGGACTTCGGACTCAGGTAGGAAGTGATTTATTTTGATAATAAATCAGGTGGGAATAAAACAAAAACGTGCTCAAAGCACAGAAGGCAAAAACCAAAGGGGCTAGCGTGGGAGCTAGCAAACAAAAGAGCCTAGCGTGGAAGCTAGTATACAGATAGCAGGAATCAATACTGTCGTCAACTGTTGCATAAGGAAAATTAGGAAGCCAGACCGACTGACCGGCAAAGGCAGCATTAAATAGTGCTTCTGATTAGTGCTCGGGAAACACGTGAGCGTCCCGAACACCAATCAGCGACAGGTGGAAACAACAAGCACCCATGGTAACTAAAATCAAACTCAGGAACCGAGGGAGTCCAAAAACCAAACAGAACATGATCCGGGCAGCGGATCGTAACAAAAACAGACTATCTTTATCTCAGTAAGACTAAAATAATGCTATTCGGTAACAGCAGAAGAGAAAGTAAAACAGAAATGCAAATAGACGGAGTAGACATTGAAAGGGTGAAAGAGCTCAAATTTTGGGGTGTAATAATAGATTATATAATGAGCTGGAAATCTCATACAAAAATACACAACATAAGGTGGCAATAAATATTTATATAAAGAACAAAGCAATATACAGTATGTTCTAGACCAAATATCACTCCATATTCTCTGCTGCTCGCTGGTATTACCATATCTGAGTTATTGTGTAGAAATATGGGGAAATAATTGCAAAAGCACATGTCATTCACTAACCGTGTTACAAAAAATGTCAGTCAGAATAATACATACTGTTAAATTTACAAAATTTATAAACCCCTTTTTTTTTATAAATCCAAAATATTGAAATTTTATGACTTGATGCATTTGCAAACAGCTAAAATTAAAACTATCACTTGCTACCCAAGAATGGACAACAATTATTCTCAACAAAAGAAGAGAAATATAACCTCAGAGAAAAATCGAACTTAAAACTTTTGTTTTCAATTAAGACTTTTGGCATATCAATATGTGGGATTAAATTATGGAATGGATAAAGCAAATACTGTAAGACAAACGATGTATTAACCTGATGCAGTTTAAGAGGTTGTTCAAACTCAAAGTGTTTACAAAGTACAAGGAAGAAGAATTATGTTATTGAAAATAAGATAGTATTTATCTCATTAAGTGAGTGAATCATTGCTGACTTATATATTTATGAAGATAACTGTTCTATTAAGAAATCATTGATGAAAATTGTGTACAAATTGAGAACAGGAAGTGGACATACTGTATCTGTTAGTAACTGCTATGAAGTGGAAAGGGGAGTAGGAATGAATACGTTTATGGAATATGCTTCTTTCTACTCTTTTTTTGGGGCATATTGTAAAGAGGAATGAAAAATATGTGATGCATCATGTTGAAACTGCATACATGTTCAAAATAAACTTCAACCAACCAACCAAATGGTTTGGAGAAAAGGTTTGAAAGTGTGCGTGTGTGTGGGCGTGTGTGTGGGCGTGCGTGCGTGCGTGCGTGTGGGCGTGCGTGTGTGGTTGCAAACCATTGCCACAGAATTTAACTACAGGAAGATCCCCGTCAAGGCTAGGAATTTTAGATAGTCCCTGATGACTCCTCCAGCTGTTTCCTCATTTAGATACCTTTCCTTGCAGTCAGCACTTCACCTCTTTCAGTCTGGAATGCTAGTGAAACTGTCGCAGCTTTAGGAGCTACAGTTCACCATACATTGACTTTGCAAATGCTTCTCCAACTATTTGGCTTGTCTCTACTCCCAATGAATCACTGACAGCTGTTTTAAAATGATCATGTTGTCATTTTTCTTGGCAAACAAGATTAAACAATGCTAATATTTCCTCGCTGACTTCTTTTAATATAATTTTATCTGCAACACATATTTTTGGGGGGTTATAAACTGTTTGCTACATAGTAAATATTCTCCAATGCATTCCTTTTGAGTTACGCTGGTAACAAACATAATGCGGTCTAAAACATAACTTCCGTTGGCGGAGGTATAAAAAGCAAGTTGAACCTAATCATTTGATGTGTGTCCCATTTCTGTCTCTCCTTTTTAAGCCAATTATTCATTCCTTTCTTCTTCACTGCAATCACTTTGAATGTCTATGGCCAGCTGCCTTTTAACCCAGAATGACCAGTGTGAGCCAAGTGATGAGTTTGTATCTAATCTTTGTACTGCACTCTGCTTAGCCATGTGATATGGCGTCCGTCCTTGTCGGGGCCATTAAGTGGGACAGGAAGTATTGTTTTCTCATGACATAATTACTGTTATCTCTTAAAGGGGATTCTTCTTACTCCGAGCTGATCAAACACCATAATCTAATTTGATGGGAGGGGATCACAGTGTGTGTATTGTAGACATTTGTAAGCAGTTTATGTATTTATCCCCAAATATCTCAAACTGATTTCACATTTCAAGCTTAATTTAGTTCCCTAATCACAGTGAAATTCAAATTCTGATATGATTGATCAAGCAAGTTATTTAAATACTCTAAAATAAGGAATACATGATCATATACTAAGTAAGCTTTATAGTGCACTAGTTTAATAAAGCTTCATACATGTGTACAGAGACATGTATTTAGTCTACTGCAGAAAGTACAAGGTGTCTGTTATAATTAGTACCTTTATTTTGCATGTCAAGTTTTAAAATACGCTTTTTATTATACTATATCTCAAAATATTTTCCTAGAAATACATGATTGGGAGTGTTCGAGTGTAGGGCATTAATTGTGGAAATACCAGAGTTTCCAATACATAGTCTGTGTGTAAGATATTAATGGTGTAACAGTAAAGGCCTCATCTACTAAGGGTTTGCGTGTACTAAAAACGTGCAAAATTGATAGCACTCGCAAAATTAATCTACCCGGTACTAAATTTGTGCGCAGAGGATTGCATCTCCTTCATGAGCAGAATAAGGAGTGCAATACATTTTGCGTGTCTGTTTTCATGAATATGCAAAATATATGCTGATCATCAGAATGCCCACAATACTGGGAAAAGAAGATGCAAATATAAACATTTGATTTATCAAGTCTGATAACTGTTCAGCAAGCTCTATTTTGAGTTTGTATTTAGCACGTCTAAAAAGTATGTGCAAACTGACGAAGTTACACACAGTGCTGTGAGAAAGGAGGTGTTTGTGCTGCAAATACAGACAATGTATAGAGAATCTCTATCCTACGTGTGTGTCAACATATTTTAACTGTCAGAAATAAATAATATTAAACATGGATGGGTACCGTTCACATTTGAACCGGTACGATACCAATTCCCAGCACCTAGGATCCGATACCGGTACTTAACAAAACCAATTTTCAGTACTTTTGTGTGTGTCAAATTTGTTCATTGTTTGATAATATATTTAATTATTTTAATGTAATATTTAGAAATGAGCTGATTATGACAACTGTGCTGTCCAGTTCATCTAGTTTTCTTATACCATTTGATTCTCATTTGCAATGCAGTTGCTCTTCCAAGACATTCGATGGCAGTACTGTAGGTTATATATAAAATGTTGTCTAACTAAGAAGTACATTTTTCCAGGACGCTGAATGTGTTATGTTGTGCTCGACAAAGTGTCTACACTGTAAGTATTGCGCTTATTAGACACCAAATGTTTGATTGTAACATTCGTCTTAGTTGTACCGGTAGTTTTCATTACAAAATGTTATAATTCGATAACTGCTAGATGACTTAAGGGACTGATTAAATCAAATTCAATTGATCTGCTTTGATGTCTAATATATATTTTGTATGAAAAAACGTCTTTCATTAAGCATTTTGTTCGCGTTTGGATCATTCCAGATGCAAGAATGCGCTGCAGTTGTGATAGTCCACCGTTGCAGAGCATCAGCACAAACAATTTAAATAGGGCGATCTGCACCACTTTTCACTTTTCAAACACACAGTCTTCGTAGATCACACGAAACACAGCCATTAGTAGTACACGCATTTGTAGAGTCTGCACACGCTGTTTAGCACGTGTTATTTGGAACTTAGTAGATCAGTCTTAAGTTTGTATATAAGATACAAGGAGTGTAACAGTAAACACATTCATATTCAGATTGTTATATACCGGTACTAATACTACTATATAGTAGGCCTGGGTGATAAATCGATTTTATCGATAAATTCAAGTTTTTTTATTGTTGCAGATTTAAAAAAATAAATACATCTGTTTTTCTCTTCTTGTTCTGGGATATTTTTTGCCCCCAGGAGCGTCCGTAGCTTCCGCCCTCCCCCTTATTTAATACTCTTTCATCTGTTTCATGATGCTGTTTATTGGAGAACCACTCGAGCCCTCGTCAACCAAAGGCTACTGGGGTTGACCTATTCTTATTTTTCCTCTATTGTCTTCCACAGATCGAGAAGACCAATCCATTCTTTGCACGTGAGTACACAGACTGTTTGCTACATTGATATTCTTGACATTTTAACCTCACATAAATGAAAGTAAAAGCCATATACAGTATTAGCTGGTAAGCAGACAAATTCAGTAGAATTGCAACATCAGGACTTCAGGTCACCACTTGAAAGAGAAAAGTCACATTAGCCGCCTGGCTTTTCTGTAAAAGTGTCTGGCCATAACATGAATGAAGCATAAGAAAATTCCATAGGTATCAAGAAATAAACTTCGACAGCATTTGCATGCAGCGATTCCACTTTTGTGCATTTGTGCTGTTTATAAAGAGCACATATGATCTTACTATAAGTAGTAAGATTATATGTGCTCTTTATAAACAGCTTCGGCATTAGTCAAAAGTACACATTTCTGTCTTTTTGTGGACTTCACAAGATGTAATAACAGAGGAATACCACACCCGACAAGCGATACAGTCCAATGAATCCCTCTATTACCTATGCCTTACTGTGTCTAACGGTATTTATATTGAGCCACACTCCTCAGGAGTTACACACTATTTTGTACATACTTCAAATTTGCACTTGAGGTAAAACCCCAGACATAGTCTAAATCAGAGCAGTCCCTCTGTTTTTTTTTAGGTCTGACAGCACTTAAGAGGATTTCCTTCCTCCCTTTTTTTTGTTTGCAACACCGCAGAGGGAGCAACAAAAAGCATGCTCAACAATTTGAAAACCACAACTGCTAAACTGGACCAATACTTAACATTCATAGAAAGACACATCCTGATCCTGTGTCGCCCTGTGCTATTTGTTGAGCGAGGTCGCTTTGTGTTTTCTCACTTAGTCTGAACGCGCCTGCAAATCAAAAGCACTGTCTCTGCGCTATTAATCTACATTTTTTGTAGCTAAGGTCGAGATGTGACTGCTTACTTGTTTTGAGCAAGCCTGTTTTTTTGGGGGGGGGTTTTCAATTAGACACCATATGTTCTTTTGTCTCACAGTGGTGAGTCCGGAGCAGGCAAGACAGAAAACACAAAGAAGGTCATCCAGTACCTGGCACACGTTGCCTCCTCCCACAAAGGAAGAAAAGACCACAACATTCCTGTGAGTATTATCTAACTAATATATTTCTGCAATGATTCAATATAATAAGCAGATTACCTAAAAAGACCATTAAATGTGTTATTTCATAGATGCATGCAGAAATACTTTAGAGTCAGGTTGTCAGGGAAACCCACCATTTAACTGTATAATTGATAAATATAAGTTAAAACCTTGCTAGGAAATAGTCACAGCTACATGACAACAGATGGTAAATCGCCATGGCTTTGGTCAGAAGATCTGTGCACGCAATCTAACACTTTGCATTTGTTTATTTGTAACAAACAGCCTGAATCTCCTAAGCCAGTGAAGCTGCAGGCAAGTCTCTATCTTTCATTACACACCATGTTTATGTGCACGCAAACAAAATTGAGAGAGTCTGCAACTGCTGTATATACAAGTTGTTGATAATCAATAGTCAAGTTAGCTCTGGATCATCAGTTTCAAAATTAAAGTAGCTGTTTTGTAAAAACTGTGAAAAAGCACAAAACATTCTTATTTACTGTGTTTACTTTGTTTGTTTCACAAGGCACAAAATGCAGTTGTAAGTACTTTTCAGATGACGTGTGTCTAAACTCTATATATGTGTTACAAAGTATGTCTAAACTCTATATATGTGTTACATGTACTTTGTCAATGTAAATGTGCCATGATTTAAAGTCATTTGTTTTCTTAAAACACACTCAACATAGTCATAAGCCTCCTGATAAAACCTCGCCAGGATCTTTTTACTGATATTATAAACAGGTAATTTATGTTTATCAAAAATTATCAGATAGATTGCGTTACTTATGGAGGTCAGTGCCTTATAGAGGAACTGCACTTTTTATGGAATTTTGCCTGTAATCCACAATCCATGTGTGAGACAAGAATACATATTTTTTCTTTTCTTTATGCATTCTAATTTGTAATATATGGCTCGTACTAGACGGCTAACAATAAAGCTAATGTGAGTCATCTATTATGCCAATGAAGTCCTATTAAAAAAAAACATCCAAAAACAATACTCCATTTACATGTTGTGACCTGTATATTCACCAAGTATTAGCAATACTTTTACTATAAGAGTTAAGGCCGAGGAACTACTTTTAGCGGCGCCTTGGATCACATAGAGATTACTAGCTTATGCAGCTATTGACTTACTGAGCTACTGCATTGCCTTTGAATTGGTCAAAGATAATTCTAAATTTTAAATCATGCCTCTCATTTGTATAGTAGAAGGTTGTGGTCATAAACCGAGAGGTTTGTCAACTTTGAAATTCAATTTAGATCCAAGGAACATCTCGAGAAAGACACAAAGAGACTCAATTGCGCGCCCCCCCCTCCTTTTTTTTTAACCTGTGGAGTAATGATTATGATTAATTTAGCAGCTAAATGGGGAACTTAGGTCTTGTACTAAAAGATATCATGATGCCGATCCCATCAGTCGGCATCCCAGTAAAAACAGCCATCGTACAGTAAGTGATTGTTTTACTATGTTCGTAGTTTGTATTTCTTGTTAAACACTTAGCAATACTGCTACAGGATGCTTCGTGTTTCACCAGAGCTGGATCCGCTTATCACTCAGCTTCTAAAACTTGTAGCTCATCCGCAGCGGAGTCAGGCTCAAAAAATTACGATTTTGGATCATCATTTGTCCCAAAGTAGTCTTTGTTAACTCTCACAGAGTCTGCCATGATTAGCATTCGTTATTTTGAGGAAATAACGAATGCTGTGATACCCTCTGTGAAATTAATGTGCCACCATATGCTTAAAATGTCCAAAACATGTAATATATGTTCCTATGAATATGCCTGTTACTACATTACATATATACTTGCAGCATGTATATACAACTTTAATGGAGGTGTTGGGATGTTTTTAGAGCATTTAATAGGCGGAATAGATTGTGCTGCCATTTGAGCCACGCTGTCAAATTTAATCACCATTACCTGCATTGTTAGCCACCTCTTGCTAGCGTTAATTTTTAATTAGAATGCATGGAAAAAAGAAAGATATGTGCGTTGTTGTCTCACATAGGGATTGTGAATGATAGGCAAAATTCCAAAACAAAAGTGCAGTTCCCCTTTTAGGCGCTGACCTCTTATAGCAGGGGTGTTCAAAGTGTGACCCAGGAGCCATTTGTGGACTACAGATACATTCTCAGGGATCGAGCAATTGAAAATTCAATGACAAAAATAATATAAGAAACGAGATAAACTTGAAATGTTGTTACTTATACCACAAAGGTTTTTTTTGTTTTTTTTAAAGTACTGAATAGATAACGTCTTAGAATACTGGATAGGTTTTAGCCTTTTTTATAAAATGAAACATGTAAAAATGGCCCCCTGCATTCTTTGATTGGTCAGTATTCAGTGTAAAAAGTTTGAACACCCTTGCCCTGTAGAATATCTCAAGAGTGACTAAATGACAGGCTACATGTTTATCTTAAACGCTAGCTGTAGTTGAGGTCTCTAGGAATATGATTATAAACTATAAAAGAACAATAAGGTGGTCCATTGTTATATGATATTCATTTTAGGCTGTGCCTGAATTCTGCCTCAGTTGTTGCCATGATGTATGTAACTATTGACTACACAATAATAACAATTGAATCCCCCCGTATCCTACAGAGTGGAGCCCTGTTTTATGTGAGTAGAATGTAGTTTTTCCACTTGACTCACCTCACTTACAATAGAAAAAGGCTTTTTACCCTCTCTGTTTCCATTCCCTCTTTTACTCACAGAAATAGCTATTAACGCTTCTACATGGCATTAAGCTGCGCTATAGATGCTTTCTATCCTCATTCATCCACTTGCTGTGGTTAAGCGTTAACGTTTTCACAGCATGGGCTGTAATTTCCGCTCATGGCGTTGAGTTTGATTCGCTTTTTATAGAAAACTCACAACTGCAAGACTTCTGGTGTGACGGCTGTATTAATCTTTTGGGCTCCTACGGCATTTAGCACATTTCCAGTGGAACCTCGAAAGGTCGTAAAATTTGCTAGACCAAAATGATGTGGGGTTGTGCCAGTAATTGACTAGCAACAGTCAGAAGGAGTTATTGTCATGCCAAAGCACAAAGACTTGTGCCGGTTCTGTGTAAAATGTAAAAACGGGTAAATGGCTCTTATGTTGTAATTTTTTCAACCTGTAATGTTACCTGCTCGTACTAGCCATTGCTAGTAATACGGCACCCTCTCTATTTGTCATTATATTGAAGAGTAGAGGTGGGAAATGATAAGATATTTATAATTTCGATTCCATATTCGATTCTCCTTTGCGATTCGGTTATTTATCGACTCTCTTATAAATTATCACTTGGATAAAGGATAACAGGTTGATTAGCATCAACTTTGTTTAGTTAACAAGAAGACAAGTTCACAATTTAGGGATGTAACAATAAACGGTAATAATGATAACCGCCGTTAAACTCCCGACGGTTAGTATTGCCGTTTTAAATAAAAATTATCGAAAAACTGTGATTGATAACTACACTTTAATAAACTCATGGACTGACTGGCGCCAGCTCGCTATCTTAAATGCTAACATGAAAACAAGAGACATTCATGTTTTTCTCCATTAAGAAATTACATACCCAATCTAAGCTATTCAATTGTGTATATTAAACCAACAAGCTGTGCTCTCTTAGTGATCGTTCTATCTTAAGAAGAATACGAGACAGAGGACCGCTGAACAGAGTAGGATGCCACAACGCCCCCCAGAAATAATTAATAATAATAGATTTTATCTGTTGCGCAGTTTTCATTTAAATACATCTTAAAGTGCTGAAGTACAAACCAATATTTAAAACATTAAAAGCTTAGCTATTAAAACAGATTAAATACTAAGACTAAAACACTATCAGTGATGCATAAGAAACACAAAACATACAAAGTAGTGTCTTTTCTAACAGTGTGTCTATTTATTTTAGTTATTTAAAGAAAATAACTTTCAGTATGTGTATAGGTACTTATTGAGCGTATTCAACAATACTATAATGATAAGCTTGATCATTTTGGTAACAATGAAATTTTAATATCGTTAAATCCCTATTACAAACACAACAGTGAGATCTTAAGAGGCCCACAGCCTTCAGAATTGCATTTTTTTTTAATCTATAAATAATATTAATATTCTACTATAGAAATAAACAAAAAGTATTCTTTTGAAAATAATATATAAGCTGACCACTCAAAAGTAAGTAAAACCACTTCAGCCAGTGACAAATACAGTTACAAATACACTTAAATTGTGCCTGCATTAATGTTTATCAACATTTCATGGTCATATTAGTGGGGGTTTTTTACCTCATTGAAACACTCCCAATTTGTTGGTGTATAATGTTTATTTAGACAATATAGACTCCTGCATTAGTTTATCCTACTTTTAAGCTCATGATTGTTCTTGATTTGAAGCCAGATCATTTTTTTTAAGCAAGGCCTCCAAAATCTCCCATCTTTTGGAGTCCCAGCTGCTCAGGATGAGTTCCCCACATTGATTGATTGATTGAATTATTTATTTCAAACCTGCACAGTACAACACACACTTTTTTTTTTAAACATTTTGGCAGGGACATTTATGCAAGGCTTGAAAAGCAAAAACATCATCAAAAACATCAACTTGGTCTTGGCCGAATTTAAAACACTTTGTATCATTTCCAAGATGTGGCCTTTTACTCGCTTTATAGATAAGGGAACATTTCTCTGACCTCCAGAGCAGATGTTTTACCACTGAGTACACATCCTCAACTGGCCTCAACCCCGTGGAAAGATTTACTGATCCTCTTTAACTGTTCTCAATCTGTCCAGAAGACTGCTTTGTGGCCTGCCAAACTGCCTGTGCTGCGGGGAGACACAAACTTGTAGCTAAGGCAGATATATGCAGAATGTGATTGAATAATTAGAGGGGCTGCTTTGGCCGCAGAAGGAGTGTCCGTAAAAAGCAATAACAGCTGTACGACAATTGGCCTCCTCAAGTGGAAGAGTCAATTGTCAGACAGACTCCCCTTGCACCAGTAATGTGGGTCATCTAAATTGGACCCCCTCTGTGCTTTATAATCGGCTTGTTTTTTTTGTTTGCGCAAATGTAAAAACACACATTTAGGTTTGTATTTAACAATCCAAATGAGGATCATTTTGTTAAGTAAAAACAGTTAACTGGAAATGAACTAGTTTTAGCAAAGTGTGCTTCTACCTTAAAAGTATGAATCATCTTCCCAAAGCTCCTCAATGCTAATTCCTTATTTTATGTAAAAAATTGCCCTTTTAAGCTTCAGCCCTTTTTAAAATTTGGTCAAAATATTCCTCAAAAATGATGTTGCAGAAGAAAAAATATCTTTCACTCAGCAATTTTGGATTCTCTGGTCAGGATTAAGCTCACAATGTGGTTTGAATGGAAACAGTAATGGTCCACATGTTTGAACAGCTGCACGAATAGCCTATTTATTTATTTAGCCTCTCAAAGTGTCCCGTCCGACAGACTGTTCATGGAAAATGTCTGTTTTGTCTCTGCAAGAGACAGCCAGTATAAAAAACTAAAAAGTTGCCCATTATCTATTTTCTGTACAAGTAATTTACAAGCAAAAAATATGATGTGCAAAATTAAATCACTTGTTTTACTATTTAGCAGATCTGATATAAGAAACATAATATATTCAACACGTAAAGTACAAAGTATTTGTAAATTGACAATTTGAAAAAAAATATATATATATTATTTTTAGTTATTACACTTGCTTTATCTCACCTTTTTCCCCCTTCAATATTTTTTATTTTAGTCATTTTTTTTCTCTAGATATAAAGCAACTGCTTTAAAAAAAAAAAAAAAGAAAATTATTTTGATTATGAAAACAAAATAATCATAAAAATGCTAACTATGCTTACAGTTGGATCACGATTATTACTCATCACTCTAAGTTGATTAAATATTCCCAAAAACATTTTAAGGTTTTCTATTTCTATGCTTAAATGAAGTCTGTGTCTAATTTAGTTTAATAGCCTTATTTTCGGAATGGATATTAATGTTGTGAATGGAGGAACATTTATTGTTGCATTTTGTTATTTGTTTTGTTATGGCCTACTTTTTCTCACTGTTGTCATAATCAAACTTTGTTTTGCATACTTGCACTTGGAGATTGTGTGTGTGTCTTTTGGTTTGAAACACATGCCCTCCAGATGTCTGCTGTCAGTCTGCATGGAACCTTTTTTTCTTTTCTTGGAACGTTGATGAATCAGTTTTATTTAATTTTATTTTGCTTGTTGGTCTTTTGTTTTAATAATTGCTGTAACAAGACTGTTTTCTTCCAGGGTGAACTGGAACGTCAGCTTTTACAAGCCAACCCCATCCTTGAATCATTTGGCAATGCGAAGACGGTGAAAAATGACAACTCGTCGCGTTTTGTGAGTGCGGAAGAAATGTATATTTGCAATGTCACATACAGCAACTTCAAATATAAGCTCTGTGTGTGATTCTAACTGTTTACTAAGATTGATGTGAATTTTGAAAATTGCTTGTCTTATGCACATCCTGAGGCTTCCATTTTGTGTTGCAGGGAAAATTCATCCGGATCAACTTTGATGTCACCGGTTATATTGTTGGAGCCAACATTGAAACATGTATCCTTTTTTGGAGGGATTTATTAAGTCGTTTGAAGTTATGTTGTCATATAAATAAGAATAATGGAGTAGAATGTAAGGTTTATTGTCATCAAACTTGGGAGCATGACAAAATTACAGTACAGTAAATTATCAATCAAAGTTTACTTATATAGCCCTAAATCACTAGTGTCTCAAAGGGCTGCGCAAGCCACAACGACATCCTTGGCTCAGATCCCACATTTACTAGTAATGCTGACCGTTCATTGTTTTCCTTTGACTACTTAATTGTCAAGACTTACTGGAAAAATCCAGAGCTATACGCCAGGCCAAAGATGAACGCACATTTCACATTTTCTACCAGCTTCTCGCCGGAGCTGGTGAACACCTCAAATGTGAGTATGCAACATAGAGATTAATATTCTGCTCCTCTCTCTGTCACTCATGTTGAACACTGCTGCAAAACAAAATATTACGCAAAGATTTCCTTGATATATATACAGTATATATATATATATATATATATATATATATATATATATATATATATATATATATATATATATATTTATATATATATTTTTTTTTTTTATATATATATATATATATATATATATATATATATATATATAAAAATACCACTAAAGGTTTGTATTAAAACACATGCAAAGTTGATAGCGCACACAAACTGATCGACTAAGCTTGTACGCATATATATATATATATATATATATATATATATATATATATATATAAATACCACTAAAGGTTTGCATGTATTAAAAGACATGCAAAGTTGATAGCGCACACAAACTGATCGACTAAGCTTGTGCACATATATATATATATATATATACATACATACATACATACATACATACATATATATATATATATATATATATATATATATATATATATATATATATATACATACATACATATATATATATATATATATATATATATCTTTATAACCATATTATATACCATCAACATAAAGTGAAGCACAAGCTTTATGGGCACTACAGTTTTCTTTGTTTAAATGAAAAAAAAGTATGTTAATTAAATGCAAAAATAATTTGAATTAGTGGTGCAGTACATCGTTGGACAATCTTGACCAGTATTTTAAGTCAAAGCATAATAATTGTCTTACATAAATGTACCAATGAGTGCTTTAAGTACAAAGTGCTTATGTACGGTACTTTTTTTAAACCTTTATTTTGTTAGCCCAGTCAGACCAGATGTTGCGAACAGTTCTGTTGTTATGAAGGCTGGAAGCAGGATAGAATAGATTTGATTAATCCCACAATGGGGAAATTATGTGGTGGCAGTGCAGATACAGAAAGTCCACAAAAATAAGGTAAAAAAAATCACAATAAAAAAGAGGGAAACATCCAAGAACATAAAATACATTAAAAGTGCACAGAGCTGATGCAATCAGCTGCCACTACATCAGAGCCATTTCTACATACTATAGGATAGACTTTTTTTTTTTAAATGTATCCCCCAATGGGGAAATTACCTTTAGTTTAAAGCTGCTGTCGTGTCTGTACATTAACCTTGCGTTGGTTGTCTCGTTCATGACAACATAAGCCGAAAAGATGTGTTGCAGGTGTACGGGTTGTCATAGCTAACTAACATCAGCTTCATAGTAGATTCGCAGATTTAGCCAATATTTTAAGTGGCTGTCTTGTCATTGTTTACTTCAGCAAAGCGGTGAGTACAATGCAAAAAACAAGGAAGACTACGAGAGAGCACAGTACCGTGGCAGCCCCTAGATTACCAAGCTTTACCCTCATGATGATAGCGTTTCGGTCACATTTATGTGAATTTCCATGATAGGTTTTAGTTTTTATTGGCCAATTCCGTGATTCCGTCCGCAAGTCTGTTTACGTGGAAATCATGGTGCCCTACTTTGCCTCACAATGTGCACGTGTATGTTCAGAACTACTGATTAGTAATACAAAGAAAAAACACATGTGCTCTGAACCGTGTTAGGTCAACCGAACAGTTCCGTTTTTTCCCGTAAACCGGTCCATCCCTGCTTCTAACGGGTGAGAGCAGTTTGGGAAAGGTTCTTGTCCGTTCAACATGAGTGTGCCACAGTGCTCAAAGCAAGGTTCCTAAAGGCAGCATCCCAGTTTTGGCACCCCTCCATGTCCTTGCTCCTTAAAGTTCCTCTGTTCTTCCATCCACAGCTGACCTGCTTTTGGAGGGATTCGGCAACTACCGTTTCCTGTCTAATGGCAACATCCCAATCCCGGGCCAGCAGGATAAAGACAACTTTCATGAGACCATGGATGCCATGCACATCATGAGCTTTTCCCATGAGGAGATCTTAGGTATATGTTCCATTATTGTTCGATTTACTGTACCTGTTCTTTTGTTACTATACTCAACCCTGTATAAATTAATCATCAAATCTTATTAACATGTTTGGAGTTTAACGTGTACATACTTTTACAGAAGCAAATAAAATGTTAGTCTGAATCAGTATGCAAAGGAAATGTAAAAAATAATGTAAATTTTTACACTAAAATGTATGTTTCTTTGGTTTATGTTCATAGCCATGTTGAAGGTGGTGTCTTCAGTGCTTCAGTTTGGAAACATTGTGTTTAAGAAGGAAAGGAACACAGACCAGGCCTCCATGCCTGATAACACTGGTAAGCATGTTTAATTTTTAGTATAACCAGAAAAAAAAAGTGAATTCATGTGCCTCTTGTTAATTTAGGTACTATTTGTACACTAGTTTCAATATCAGTCAACACCAGGCTTGGACATAATTCTGAATCTGCAATTTTTATTTAAATCATGTGTACAGTTGAAATTATACTGTAACCACTCCACTGGATGTTGAATTGGAATATGACTCGGAATTAGAGGAAGGGGAATTATTGTAAAATCTTTGAAATTCAGAGAAATTTCTTATAGCCGAGCAATTCTTATTTGCAATGATTCTTAATCGATTAAAAAAAAAAAAAGAAAGCGATTTCTTATTTATTTATTTTTACTTTTTTTTTTTGTCTTGTCCAGCCACTCAGGCAAATCATATTGTTGATGTAGATGCCCATATCTGCTGTACAGATTTACTTTAGAAAAGAGAAGTGCGGGATATGTCTCTTGTTTCCTTATTTGTATTTGACTTTATTAAATGTTTGGGTAGAATTTTATTGAAAAAAAAAAGTTTCTTTTCAGTAATTTAGAAAGTTATCAGAGCTGTTTATCTATTTTATGGTGTAATATAGTTAATCATTGAACTGATACCCAATGTTATTAAAAAAGTTTAAAAAAAAATCATTTTGAGTCGAGAATCGAATCGTAACCCCCAAGAATCGAATCAAATTGTGTGGTGCCCAATATTCACAGCCTTAATATACATAATGTATATACATATACATATATGTATGTGTGTGATATATATATTTATATTTAGGGGTGTGCATCTCTACCTTAAATGGTGATCCGATATGCACCCCGATACATGAGTTACGATACGATTCAGTAACAATACTGATACGAGTGTATCATGCATCATGTCAGAACAATGTCGTGTTTTTAAATTGAGACAGACAAAACAGGCGGTTTCTGTGTTAATTATGAGCCAATAGTCGAACTATCAACTTCTAAGCATTGCAATCCATAAACTTTACAAAAAAAAGGTGTAAATAAAACACTTTTGGTAAAGCTAACAGGTATTTTCTGTTGTTTGCTCAGATAACAACAATAAAAGCAAAGCGCTACATCAAGCAGGGGTGTTATAACCCCACAGTAACACATGTGCAAGATCCAATTAAGTGCCACCACGTAAACTAAACAGCAGCTTTAGCGTAGAACAGGGGTCCCCAAACGTTTTGAATCGGGGGCCGCATTGGGTTAAAAAAAATTTGGCCGATGTCACGTTATGGATGGGCATTTTTAGAAAATATGATTTGCCTGAGTGGCTAGGAAACACAGAGAGTAACAAGCGGTGGAAAATGGATTAGAAAGGACAAATTAAAAAATATATATATTAAAATAAAATGTATCTTGGGACTTCCCGCGGGCCGGATTTTGGACCTTGGCGGGCCCCCCTGGTGTAGAAGCTCAAATACTTTTCAAAGTGCCATTCTGCTGCTTACTGTGCAGCTACAGTAGGTATTTATCTTTAGCAGAATGAATAATGTAGTAGTTGGTGTGATTACCTTGCAGAGTTGTGGCTAAGTTGGGGCTGGAAGTCTTTCAAATCCGTGTCCTTGTCTTGCCAGTTGCCCGCTCTGCTAGTATTAGCATCCCTAGATCCCTCATTTCCAGCTTGAGTGTTTTCATGCCGTCAGAACAGGTGGGGGCTCAGATTAGTTGTGCTGCCGCTACTTTATCGCTGCTTTTCAAACGTTACACATGGCCGTACTTTTATCCAACTGACCATTCTTTTAAAAAAAAGAAAATCTGAACGTTTACCACACTTTAGATTTAATATTCAAGGGTGCATTGTCTGTAAACTCTTCTGGTGTTGCCTGCCATGTTGCTCTGTTGTTGTCAGTCACAAACGAGAACGTTACTCTCATATTACATCATCACAGAAGTCTTGCTAGATTAGAGCAGCCGTATTTTGTAGCAGAGCACTAATCAACTGATTCATGACTTTCCAACCGGGCATCAGCCGATCCATACTAGATATAGATCAGAAGCTCGCCAAACGATGTATTCATATTTCTAAAGTTAAAATCGGTTTTCAATTTGTACCGATTAATTTTTGCACCCCTAATATATATGTTAGGGCTACACACAATTTTAAGCATTAGCAAAGATTTGAAATACACCAAAATTATAGTATTAATGGTAGTATTAACTGTTTTAAGACGTTGATCTGACACTGACCTTGATTTCCCTCCCCCTCCCCATTAAAGGGTATTGATTTACTTTATGAGACACAGATGGAGGACGTTGACATAGCTGCTGCCTGATATGCATTAAAGCGCACAACTTTTTCCGCATATTTTTCAACTCATTTCCACTTTTCCTGGCACCTTTTGCATTCTGATCCTTACCCGTTGAGCAGAAGGACGTTGATTTATGTTTTTTCTCTCCCTGAACTTTGTCAACCTGCTATTAAAGCCCATTATTGTGAAGATTTACTCCTGAAGGAAATGGGGCCCAGTTCCTCCACATGTGGCCCTTTTAGAAGAGAGAGACAGAGGCAGACTGATCCTAATGCCAATGATGTCGTTCTGCAAAATATTCCCAAATGTGTCAAGCCTGATCTCGGGAATGTTTTTTTTCTTTTTTAAGAAGAGGTTAGCTGTCTGATTTAGACAGTGTCTTGCATGTAGTATTTTCCATCATTTCCGAGCCAAAAAAATAGAAAATTTGCTTGGTATTGCAGATAAAAAAGTGAAATCTATCATACAGTTAGATTAAAATCATCCATCCATCCATTTTTTCTACCGCTTATTCCCTTCGGGGTTGCGAGGGGCGCTGGAGCCTATCTCAGCTACAATCAAACGGAAGGCGGGGTACACCCTGGACAAGTCGCCACCTCATCACAGGGCCAACACATATAGACAGACAACATTCACACTCATATTCACACACTAGGGCCAATTTAGTGTTGCCAATCAACCTATCCCCAGGTGCATGTCTATGGAGGTGGGAGGAAGCCGGAGTACCTGGAGGGAACCCACACAGTCACGGGGAGAACATGCAAACTCTACACTGAAAGATCCCGAGACTGAAATTGAACTCAGGACTACTCAGGACCTTCGTATTGTGAGGCAGACGCACTAACCCCTCTTTCACCGTGCTGCCCAAAATCATATACCGTATTTTTCGGAGTATACGTCGCTCCGGAGTATAAGTCGCACCCCCTGCCAAACTATAAAAAAAACTGCGACTTATAGTCCGAGAAAATACGGTACATGTATGTGTGTGTGTGTGTGTGTGTATATATATATATATATATATATATGTATGTGTGGGGGAAAAAAATCACAAGACTATTTCATCTCTACAGGCCTGTTTCATGAGGGGGGTACCCTCAATCATCAGGAGATTTTAATGGGAGCATTCGCATACCATGGTTTATGTGCCCTATATAAACCATGGTATGCGAATGCTCCCATTAAAATCTCCTGATGATTGAGGGTACCCCCCCTCATGAAACAGGCCTGTAGAGATGAAATAGTCTTGTGATTTTTTTTCACACACATACATATATTGCGCTCTACTACGGTATCGAGCACTATTTTTTGGATAACCTTATTAACGTAACATATTATGGTGAGAGTCATTCAAATAACTATAACATACAGAACATGCTATACGTTTACCAAACAATCTGTCACACCTAATCGCTAAATCCGATGAAATCTTATACGTCTAGTCTCTTACGTGAATGAGCTAAATAATATTATTTGATATTTTACGGTAATGTGTTAATAATTTCACACATAAGTCGCTCCTGAGTATAAGTCGCACCCCCGGCCAAACTATGAAAAAAACTGCGACTTATAGTCCGAAAAATACGGTAGATTAATTTTTTTTACAGTTGTCAAATAAGCCATTATGTCTCAAGTCATTACTACACTTATATACATATGTGGCCTCTTTACATTTGAATGCAAATAAGCGTTGTGTCACGTTCAGTTGTCGTCGTCGCGATATAGAACCCCACAAATGCAGAAGCCGGAGGCAGCGTGCAGGTTGAAAAGTATTTACTTTTATAAAAAAAACTAATCCAAATAGAGTGCAGCACAGAAAATGTGCACAAGAAGCACAGGGAAGCTGTGTGCGGAAAATTGAGCACATTGAATTGTATAGAAACCCTCTGATGGTCATTGGCAGCATGTGAGAAACATAATCGCGAATCACCCACAGGTGATGAGAACAGGGTTTGAAAGCAGGGGTGAAGTTGCTGCAAGCCAACATACACAGAACAGGAAGTGGGAATATAACAAGAGCCCCAAACTGGAAACGAACCCAAAAAAAAAGGAAATCTATGTCACCCTAAAACCAAGCTTGTAAAGTAGACATGACCTAAGGGTACATCAATTGCATTGATGTGCCTTCTTTCACACTTTTTCCCAGCTGCTCAGAAATTGTGTCACCTGTTGGGCTTGAGTGTCATGGAGTTCACCAGAGCAATCCTTTCGCCAAGGATCAAAGTGGGAAGAGACTATGTCCAGAAAGCCCAAACTAAAGAGCAGGTTGGTCATTAAATGTTCACAATTGTACTAAACAAGAATGTAACATATTTATTTAAATGTTCTCACTTATGACAACTACTTGATCCAGGCTGACTTTGCAGTGGAGGCCCTGGCTAAAGCGACTTATGAGCGTTTGTTCCGTTGGCTAGTACATCGAATTAACAAAGCTCTGGACAGGACCAAACGACAGGGGGCCTCGTTCATTGGCATCTTGGACATTGCTGGGTTTGAGATTTTCCAGGTTAGATGTTTGGTACAGCAGAAATTAGTTGAAGCCAGCATCGACAGTTTTTTCACAATAAATCACTTGTGTTTGCTCTTCATATGTTTGCAGCTTAACTCCTTCGAGCAGCTGTGCATCAACTACACCAACGAGAAGCTGCAGCAGCTCTTTAACCACACCATGTTCATCCTGGAGCAAGAGGAGTACCAAAGGGAAGGTATCGAGTGGAGCTTTATCGACTTTGGCCTCGACCTGCAGCCTTGCATTGACCTCATTGAGAGACCGGTCAGTACTGTCAATTAGACACAAAATCTTACATTTGATTCAGATGAGTGACTATACTTGCAAAAGAGGCATGGGGGGGGGCTGTGTCACTAAACTTCTGCTCTGCATTAATTCCTTCAGGCAAACCCTCCTGGGGTGTTAGCTCTGCTGGATGAGGAGTGCTGGTTCCCCAAAGCCACAGACAAGACCTTTGTTGACAAGCTAATCCAGGAACAGGGAACACACACCAAGTTCCAGAAGCCGCGACAGCTTAAAGACAAAGCCGACTTTTGTATCATCCACTATGCTGGCAAGGTATGCTTGGAATGAATCATAGACGTGTTTAAAAAGAACTCAAGAAGTTAAGTGGTTTCTTCTGTTGTACCCATAATGTTTATTTTCCTACCTAATTGTCCGTAAGTGGAAAGTTGCTGCTGGTCAGAGCTAATCTGACGCAAGATTCCCCCATGGTGGAAATTGAGGTGAATTACTATGAGTGGATTGGGACTTTGCTAGTGGTGTTATGCAATACAACGCAGAAAGACCTGCTGAAGAGGACATCTGCTTAACATTATGAGGACGGCGTCTTATGCAACAACCTTAGAAAAACCACAAAGATGTGAGACTTTGTGCTGCGGGGGGAAAGAATGCTCAAGCACACAGCCACGTCCCCAAATGTTCATTATTGGGAATGCACAAAATAAATGATTTAGTGGCAAGTGAAGAATTTGCTATGATGGCTGTATTAAGTTTTTGAACATTCATGACTCCATCAGATATTTCTGCAATGTCTGTCTTGTCTTGATACGTATGCTTTTACGGTAACTTTGCATTTCACTCTTATAATTTTAAGCAGAGTGTTTTGGCATGTCACGTTAAGGCCTGGGCCGATAACAAATTTTGCTTGACGATTTATTGACCTACAAATTATTGAAGATAAACGATATTATTGCCATTGTTTTAAGAGACCTAATTAACCATTGATGTAATGACAATACATAATGATAATGCATATATATATATCCTTTCACATGCAATAAACTTGTATTTCTCGTATATTTTAATACAGTAATTGGAATTAAAACTTTTTTAAATATCCAGGTTAAATAAAATCAAACAATAACAATAAAATATACTTTGTCTGTTTAGAAAATGTTGCTCTTGAATATAAATCACAACCAAAAGCAATAAAATGTGTTACAGAGGGGGTAGAGGGCATCAAATATACACCACCAAAATAATAAATAAAATGGCTAAATAAAATATTGACAAACAAAGTTGCACTTCAGTATTGAACATGCAGGCAGAAGTAGTGTTGTAAATGTCTTAACTGACAAATAAGTAAGGACATTTTTAAATAAAACATGCAGCATACCAATATAAACACTACAGTATAAGCAGATGTGTTAACAGGACGTATGAAAAGAAAACTTAAATCCGGCAGATTCCGAGTGAGAAAACACCGACATGACATGACAACATGACAAATGTCCGTTTGCAGCACTTTAAGAAATGCTCGCTTTGTAACAGTACGAAATGGTATTAGATGTATTTAACCACACAATGAGCACACACTATTTTGCAATGTTTTGTTTACACTGACCTGGCTTGTTCACCAAACGCGAAGTGAGTGTTGATAGGCTGATCTTGTTCCAAATGTTTAAAATGCAATATTCCCACACTGGTGTGGCGGCATTTTGTTTTGTGATCATGTTGTCCATGTTAGCTGCTACACGCTAAGTAATGAAAGTTATGATGAAAAACGATGATTGCAAAGCGAAACGCCCCTGTGTGGGTATATTTCATCTTCAAACTGAATGAGCAACATGAGTCCATCAACATGGAAGAAATAGCAAGTATGCTGTGATGCCACATGGCAACAAAAAAGACAACAAGACGAACCACCCGGCACTTTTTTTATAACTGTGGAAGAAACAGCACATCAAGATTTTTGCTAGCAGAGATTCAGAGTCCATTTTATTTTTATGTTTGTTTACCTATTTACGATAATTAAGTTATTGACCATCCAATTACAGTGGTAAAAAATACGACAGTAATGAAAAATAGGTTTATTGCTTTTGAAAGGGTACTTGCATTATTATTATTATATATTATGATTACATTAGTGCTTAATTTGGCCACAGTTACTTTTCAACTACGGTATTCAACATTATCATTGTCAATGCTTACATGTGGGGCGGTATAGCTCGGTTGGTAGAGCGGCCGTGCCAGCAACTTGAGGGTTGCAGGTTCGATCCCCGCTTCCGCCATCCTAGTCACTGCCGTTGTGTCCTTGGGCAAGACACTTTACCCACCTGCTCCCAGTGCCACCCACACTGGTTTAAATGTAACTTAGATATTGGGTTTCACAATGTAAAGCGCTTTGAGTCACTTGAGAAAAAGCGCTATATAAATGTAATTCACAATTCACTTCACTACATCCATCCATCCATCCATTTTCTACCGCTTATTCCCTTTGGGGTCGCGGGGGGCGCTGGAGCCTATCTCAGCTACAATCGGGCGGAAGGCGGGGTACACCCTGGACAAGTCGCCACCTCATCGCAGGGCCAACACAGATAGACAGACAACATTCACACTCACATCCACACACTAGGGCCAATTAAGTGTTGCAATTGCTTTTTATTTATTCAAGATTATCATTGTCAAATGCTTACAGACAGTTGTATGTTTTTGACTATACAGTATATTATAAAGATCTGCAGTAAGACATGGGCATTAAAATTGTTTTAAGTTGCATTAAACAGGCATTAAAAAGTAATTAAATTAGATTTGCTGATACCTGCAGAAACCCTGTAATACATTTTGCTGTACGATATACCGTCCCACAAATTATAGCCGATAAACGATGCTATTGTCAGGATTATTTTGAAACCAAATTAATGTAATGTACATGTAATACAATGATAATATATAATACTAATCCAAGTAACCCTTTTAAATGCAATATACCGATATTTTTCATTAGTATTTCATACCACTGTAAGTGGAAGATCAATAAACTTTAATTATCCTAAATAAGTAAACAAACAAAAAAATAAAACAGACTCTCAATCTCTTTTAGCAAAAATTGCTTCTTAAAGTGCAATTGGAAAAACTGGGTCGGCTGTTTTTTTTTGTTGCCATTACTTTCCATCAAATAGACACAATATACTTTCTTGGCAGAATCATTTAGGAGACCCTCTGGCGATACTCTCTCTGATTGGTCAAAAGCCTCTCACGTGACTACAGAGCGCCATGTTTGCTACCAGCTTTGAAACCAAGTTGGCCATACTCTCTCTATACACGGCTCTTATCTGAGAAACTAAGCGATTCAATTGTGCACGTTGAACCTACAAGATTTGCACTCTTAGAACAGAGTGATCGTTCTATACTCAGAGGTATACGACCTGGAGGTGTCAACAACGGGAAATTAACTTAACATAAAACGGCCGTGCTACGCTCGCTTTGCTTTTGTCAATAAAAAACATTCTAAATCCTTTATATAAAAAAAATAATGGGTTATACTTGTTTAATGCTTTTCTAACTTCAAGGTACTCAAAGCGCTTTATAAATTAAAATAGAAGATAAACATATTTAAACACTAAAATACCAACAATATGGCTATAAAGAAGCCAAAACCATATGTAATGTTTATTAAATTGTATATTGTGTCTATTTATTTAATTTTAAATAAAACATGGTTTAAAGTTGTCAGTGTGTGTATAAGTAGCCTAGTTTCTGAGCAAATTTAACAATACCGTGATAAAAAATTATGATAATAATAATAATAATGGATTACATTTATATAGCGCTTTTCTACAGAGAAGTGAGAGCCCATCATTCAATTCACTCCACATTCACACATTGATGGTGATAACCATGATCATTTTGTTTACACTAACCATGATGTAAAATCGTTACATCCTGAGTTCAGGACTATGTGGAATGTAGATTGCCTTTATGTCATTTAGGCTTTATTTACACTGGGCCGGTTTGCTCTGTTAAATGCCATTATACAAAGTGGTGGTTATCATTCATATTTTGTCTAGGTATTCCCATACATGCATAATAAATACTATTATTAAATATTTGATCATTTATTATTTAGCTTGATTGCCCTCACTGGATTAATAAAGCGTGTCAGTTAATACACATTTGGCATCATCCCTAAGGTGGACTACAAGGCAGATGAGTGGTTGATGAAGAACATGGACCCCCTAAATGACAACGTGGCCACGCTTCTGCATCAGTCCACAGATAAATTTGTGGCAGAGCTGTGGAAAGATGGTGAGTCATGTTACTATAATGACAAGGAATTCCTCTGAATAATTTGCCAAAAAAAGCGCTACATTAACAAATAACTGCCTGGTCTGCCTTGCTCAGCCAAACGTATCCCCTCTCTGTCTCTCTTTGTGTTATAGAGATTCAGACCATTCAAAGGGCTTCATTCTATGACAATGTCACTAGTCTGGATGAGCCAGCAGGTGAATGACGGGGTAGTGGCATAGCAGACCTGGGCCAAAATAATAGTGCAATTGTGAAAACAACATCCCTAAAGCAGGTTGAACTGCCAGCCTGATACTGGTTATTATATTTTAGCCCAGATCTGGCGGATCATTTGTTTCATGCTTCTGGCAGTGCCACCATTTGCTTCCAGGCTGCATGGCTCCTTGTCTTGGCCATAAGCAGTAGAACTAAGCCCTAACTCAAGTATAGCATAGCTGCCTTTAGCTGAACTAGTGTGCTTTTGTCTTCTGTTATGGGTCTTGTGGTTATTATGACCAATTGCCCTAAAGCAAGCTTTTAGGATGTAGCGTAGTTGTTTGGGGTCTGCAAGCTCATTTTGTGTTCTTGCTCTTGTGGTGTAGTGACTATGCATGAGGTAAATTAAGGTCTTGACTGAGGTCAAAATTTAATCACATCAATTTCCCGCCTTTCTTAGTAGCAGCAAATTGACACCAGATGCCGTTTTGTGGTGTTTGTGTTGGCGCTGAGCTCAAGACGTCAGTGTTGGAGGTTTCAAACATTGCAGCAGTCTGTGATGCATTAAAGTCATGTGACTGTAATTCACCTAGTAGGGCACTAAACTGACATGCTGTGTGATTTTGGGACAGATTTAGAATTTTTCTGCTCTGTCAGTTGGTGTTGATGTAGACCAGCAAAGACCGCTGATATTTGATGTCAGGTTTTCATTTGAATGAGTCAAAACAGTACACAGTGGTCAGATGCAGTAGGTACCTTAATTGTGTTTTATTGCACCAGAGCGCTACTTGCGAACAGCCGGGAGAATCAAACTTCATTGTGTGAAGGCTAAGATGCTCAAACAAGTTTTTGCAACGAAAAATATGCCAGATCCATAGCATTTTGAGATGTATCAGCATTACCAAAAAAAAAAATATCTCCGTCTTGCTAGCATTTAGTTGCTGCAACGATTAATCGATTCATTCGATTCGAAAAAAGTTTATGTTTTTTTTTTTACACTTAAAACACTTCTTTGTGGTCTACATAACTTTAATGGTGGTTCTTTGGTCCAAATTCTGCATAGATTATGGTTTACTGAGAATTTTCAAGCCACTTTCGGACTGTCTCTTCAGAATGCACCGTTTTGTGGGCGGTGTTATTTACGTGGCTCCACTTCGACAGCGTCTTTTTTCCGCCATCTTTGGTGTAATTTTTAGCACTTCCATTGCCAATCTACTGACAGATGTAAGTTTGAACTATACGCTACTTTGTATTAGAAATGGCAACAGCGGAGGATGCATGTGCATGTACGAGCCAGTCTGCCCCACAACAAGAGGATAGCGAAAAAGGCCGGACGACAATGACGGACTCGCGCAAAGCACTTTGGGTAAATCTTTACCATTTATGAATAATCCGCTTACATCACCAATGGCAAAGACGTCACCAAAGGGGCAAATACAAACGACTCGTTTGGCCGAAGTATGAAGGAAGGCAAGATTGTTCTATAAATATATCTGCAATGCCTCTATAGTTAGATTTTTAAATTCTCGGGCCTTGTGCAGATTAGAAATACACAACAGCAAGTACCAACAGGTAAAATAAGTTAGTTTTGCATAATATACCCCTTTAAAGTTTTTTTTTCCGATTACTCGTTGAATCGATAGATTACTCAAATACTAAAACAATCGATAGTTGCAGCATTACATTTTCTAAATGTCAAATATTCGGCTATGACGTCACCCCATGTTTTGCTCATAGCCCGAAGGGTGTGTTTGATCAATTCTTACGATAGGCTGTGATGTGTTGACGTTCCCAGTCCTGAATTTCTTTCTTTGACCTCATTTTAGCATTCACTCATCGTTTCTAGAACTGAAATTTGTACCGGGGTAGTTATTTATGGTTATTCTATGCATTTAGTTTATGTCTCATGTTAGATACTTTTCCACAAGCAGCCAGAGTTAGTACTAGATCTAGGATGCCAGATTGTGTGCCTGCTGCTGTCTTACGATCATGTGTACAATAGTGCCCCTATCATCCATCTTCATTGGGCCTTGTAACTACATCACTGTTCCTCCTTCCCACCTGTTAAGTAACGCTGGCATAACTACCTCTCCCCGTCTCCCTGCACCAGTGGATCGTATCGTGGGCCTGGACCAGGTGGCAGGAATGAACGAGACAGCGTTCGGAGCCACCTACAAAACGAAGAAGGGCATGTTTCGAACTGTGGGTCAGCTCTACAAGGAGTCACTCACCAAGCTCATGGCCACGCTGAGGAACACCAACCCCAACTTTGTCCGCTGCATCATCCCCAACCACGAAAAACGAGTAAATGCATAATCTTTATCTATTTGTATTCAAGCAAGTGAAATCATGACATGTTTCATCTAGTTTGTAACCCCATTGTGAATTATTGTGACCTACCGGTAATTGTTTTATTAAGTAACTTGTATGGTTCATACGCCATCCTAAACAACTGGAGGATGCACATTGTTTTCTAGCATGCCTTTCTCAATATTATTTTTTCCTTCCAGGCAGGTAAACTAGAGCCTCACCTTGTTTTGGACCAACTGAGGTGTAATGGAGTTCTCGAGGGGATCCGCATCTGCAGACAGGGCTTCCCGAACCGTATTGTTTTCCAGGAGTTCAGACAGAGGTATCACATAAAACACCTTTTCCTAGCTGCGTTACATCGGTGGACATTTCTAGTTTAATTTTCTGTTCTCTTCTGCTGATAGATATGAAATCCTCACACCCAACGCAATCCCCAAGGGCTTCATGGATGGGAAACAAGCTTGTGAGAGAATGGTAATGTGTGTTTGCTAATACTAGGTAAACCCTTCAATGTAATCAAAGTTTTTTTTAAATTACCTTTTCTGCACGTTTTTTTCTACAGATCCACGCCCTTGAGTTGGATCCCAACCTGTTCCGCATTGGACAGAGTAAGATCTTCTTTAGAACCGGGGTTTTGGCTCACTTGGAGGAGGAGCGAGATCTGAAGATCACCGACATCATCATTTACTTCCAGTCTGTGTGCCGCGGATACCTGGCACGAAAGTGAGTAACATTAAAGGTTTCCTAATATCCAAAACCAACTTTTCATACATATTGGTGCCTGCTGTAGTGTATTTGGGATCTGTATAAGTCCTGAAAATTTCAGATCAAACTCTGGAGGGATTGCGGAGATGTTTATAAAACTTCCTTCATACTCCCTGTAAACGAGCCGTTTGGAATTAGCCCCATTGGTGACATCAGCGGATTATCCATATATGGTAGAAATGTACCCAAAGTGCTTTGCGCGAGTCCGCCATTGTAGTCTGACGTTGTAGTCAATAATCTCCTTCTTTTTTGCTATCCTCGTATTGTGGGGCAGACTGGCTCGTACATGAACATGCAACCTCCGCTGTTGCCACTTCTAATACAAAGTAGTGTATAGGTTGAACCTCATAATCTTTCAGTCGACTTGACATGGAAGCTCTAAAAACTACAACAAAGTTGGCGGGGAGAAGACTGTCGAAGAAGAGCCACGTAAATAAGACCGCCCACAAAACGGCGCATCCTGAAGAGTGACCCTCTCTTCAGGATGCGCCGTTTTGTGGGCGGTCTTATCTTGAAGATGGTCTTAAAACTTGACCAAAGTACCAGCATTACATGTTATTTGAACCCCAATATGAAAGTTATAAAGACAACATTTGAATTAACTTAATTTAGTAAACTATTTTTGGATGGTGAAATCATATGGTTCATCTGTCTTTCTAAATATGTTTCTTTGAATAGAAGTTAAAGTCGCAAGCAGTGGTTTGACTATTTACAGGACGTACTTTAGTAGTAAAGTTCAGTGTAAGACAGATATCAAATTTTAAAAAACAGTTTTATTTATGAACCTTATAATAGGTCATTTAATTGTTGGTTAGTTAGCTAGCTAGCTAATTAGCTATTAACATAACTTATGGGTGGCTTTGTATGTCTACGCTTCCATGTGAGTGTGTATGTGTATGTCTATGTTTATGATTGCGGCCACGCACAAACAAAAACAGTGGATGACTGACAAAGATGTTCACTCTGCTCTTCTGCTACAAAGCGCAAAAAGTTTTGGGCAGATTTTCATCTACCTTTCAGGAAATGTCCAAAAGTGATTAGATTTTGAGGCTGATCCCGATCATTTCTACTATGTTACCTTTCATTTTCATTTACGAGCTTCAACTTTTGTGTCTGTCTAGGCTTGCGTTCTCCCGCCTCCCCCTCCACCCATAGAGACAAACAGAGTGCTTCACTGACAAGAGGATTCACTCTGTTTCTATCATGCCGCTATAGATAGCTTTTAAAGTTATGGGTGGATTTTGATTCAACTTTCAGCAAATGTCAGCAATAGAGATAAGGAACAAATGTTTATATTTTGCGGGTGGTTCAGATCACCGCCTGGATTTAGGACTTTTTTTTACTGTTGGGAGGTAGGACATGGTGGCGGTCTACCCTCTCCGAGTACTTTTCTAGTTTGCACTGTGTATGAGCCAACAAATGTTTTTAGCATAGCACTGTAAGTGTCCACCACCACCCAGATGTATTTGTTGTGCTTGTAAATCTAATGACTGTGTTCCGTTGAAAAATGATCTGGACAAAACTTTATCTCTCGCCAGGTCATAGCTGTCCACTCATTGATGGAACAGTGGAGCTCTTTGAGTGCATTACCAGCATGATGCATGTTAATGTAGCATATTTCCCCCACAGGGCCTTTGCTAAAAAGCAACAGCAGCTAAGCGCCCTGAAGGTTCTGCAAAGGAATTGTGCTGCCTACCTGAAGTTGCGCCACTGGCAGTGGTGGAGGCTCTTTACCAAGGTAAGAACCTTAATGCAGCTTCAGGCATGACACAGCTCAACAGCAAAGCAATGTTAGAGTCTTTACCTTTTTTTTAACTTTCCTTTTTTTCTCTGTCAGGTGAAGCCTCTGTTGCAGGTGACCAGGCAGGAAGAGGAGATGCAAGCCAAAGATGAGGAGCTGGTGAAAGTCAAGGAAAGACAGCTATTTGTGGAGACTGAGCTTGTGGATATGGAGCGAAAACACCAACAGGTAGACACGTCTGGAAATGATAAAATAGCAATAAGTTTGATAGTTTAACTATGTTTTTTTTCTGACTAGCTCGTAGAGGAGAAGACCATTCTTGCAGAGCAGCTCCAGGCGGAAACAGAGCTATTTGCAGAAGCCGAGGAGATGAGAGCTCGTCTAGCCTCTAGGAAGCAAGAACTGGAGGAGATCCTCCATGACTTGGAGTCTCGGGTGGAGGAAGAAGAGGAGAGGAACCAGAGTTTGCAGAACGAGAAGAAGAAAATGCAATCGCACATACAGGTTTGTTTTCATGCGAAATCCCACTTGATTCCCTCCTTGCCTAATTCTTGCTCATTTTTGTTGTGCATTGTCTTTGCCGCAGGACCTGGAGGAGCAGCTTGACGAGGAGGAAGCTGCAAGACAGAAGCTTCAGTTGGATAAAGTGACGGCGGAGGCAAAGATAAAGAAATTAGAAGAAGACATTGTGTTGCTCGAGGACCAAAATTCCAAGTTTCACAAGGTAAAAGGGTTGTGCGTTTTTCCAAAAAGCTGTGGATTTTATGCATTATTTGCAAAGAATACTATAGAAAGTTACAACAGTGCTAGGGGTCTTCAAACCCTTTTATTGCTAAAACTGAAAGTGTTTGAGTCAAGAGCTGTCAAAATTAACACTAATTTCCTTTAACAACACTATATTTTGACGCCTTGTGTGTGAGCAACGGTTCGCACCATAAATGCGGGAAAACACCGGCAATGCAGTAACAAGCAGGCTTTGAACAAACACAGCAGAAAAAGACAGATAAGTGGACACAAACCCGCGCAGGCGGGTATCTGTGACTAGACCTGGGCCGATATTCGATAAGTCAATTAATGGAACGATAAATGAAAATGAATTCAATAACTTTGCCATCCTCGATAATCACCATGTGCATGCGTTGTTACGGGAGGCAAGAGCGGTCACTTTTTGAATTGCTTTCAACATCTGCAGGTGTTTATACTGCATGCACATAAACCGTAATAATGATAACCAAGGTAAAACTCCAGACGGTAAGGATTAGGGTATTAGATTAGAAATATAGAAAAAAACGTAATCGATAACTACACATTGATAAAATGATGGGCCAAATAGTGCTCGCTTACTAGCTATTTTAAATACTAACATGAAAACAAAAGACATTAAAGTTTTAACCCATTAAGAAACACTACCCCAATCAAAATGTATACATACACACATTACTGTCTAAACAATAAGATACAGTTTCCACATTGATCATACAGGCTGTGCTTTCTTTTTTCACAAAGTGATCGATATCTACTCCACAGTTTCACGTTGAAACAGACGGAGGTTTGTTGTGTTCAACAGGAAGTGAACTTGCGTCACGTCACATAAACTAGAAGTAAGAGGGAGTGATCACCCATTTCGCATTTATTGATAAAACATTCTAAAACATTTACAAATTCAAATGGAAGAAGCTAATCATATTTAAACACACAAATTAAAATATTATGGCTCTTATGAAGCCAGAACAATATTTGACGTTTCTTCTGCCAAGAGAGTATACTTGTGTGTCTATTCATTTTAGGTATTTAAAAAAATAAAATTTGGTTCAAATATTTTAGTATGTGTATAAGTACCTTTTGAGCTCATTTAACAATACCGCAAAAATAATGATAACAGTGATAATTTTGGTCACATTAACTTTATTTACCCATTTTATTTATTGTTTTGGTTGTGTAAATTTGAGGGTCCCCTCCTTAACAGAGACAGACCCTATTTTATTGCTTTTGGTTGTGATTTTTATTCAAGTGCAACATTTTGCTAAACAACAGAGTATATTTTATTTTTATTATTTGTTTTATTCAACTTGAAGATTTAAAAGGTTACATTCCAATTGCAATGTCAAAATATACAAGAAATACAAGTTTTGACAAAACTATTTTAAGTAAAGCTTTATTTTGTACCTCACAGGAGAAGAAGCTACTGGAAGACCGGATCAATGAAGCGACAACCTTGCTGACAGAGGAGGAGGAGAAAGCAAAGAACCTTGGCAAGCTCAAGAACAAGCAGGAGATGATGATGGTGGATTTGGAGGGTAAGAGAACACTCTTGCGCAATCAGTCTCTCGGTTTTCTGGCATATTCCACCAAGCATAGAAAGCTGCAATCCTGCATGCCAGAAGATTACTACTCTTGGGACTCCACAGTGGAAAAGTCCTGCTTCTTTAACACGAACCAAAGAAAAAAGTTGGGTTTTTTTGTTTGTTTGTTTTTTCTTAAAAAGAAGCTTGGTGCATTCGTTTAATCTACCTTAGTTTCATGTAGCGACAATGACACTGAGCCAACATTATTTTAATTTGGTAATGACATCTCTCACTTTTTATGGTTTCAACTTACTTCTAACTGCTAACTCTAAGGGCCTGATTTGATAAAAGTTTGTGTGTACTCAAACACATGCAAAGCTGATCTACAAAGTGGATTGCGTCTGTTAAGTGAGCAGAACAAGGCGTGCAATCCATTTTGCGTCTCTGTCTTCATTAATATGCCAAATATATGCTGATCCTCAAAACGCCCACAATACTGCCAAGAGAAAATGCAAATATAAATATTTAGCACGCACTATGTGATTTTTCAACACTCATCACCGTTTTGCAGGCACTTTTTTGCCTTTAGTTTAGCATGTGTCAGGAGGACATGCAAACTGACAGTTCCACACAGTGCTGCAGGATCAGTGCTTGCGCTGCACAGACAGACGATGGACAGACAGAGAATCCTCCGTCCTACGTGTGTGTGTGTGTGCCAACATTTTGGACGGCCAGAAATAAAAAATAATAGACGTATCCTCTAATCAGTAATTTCCTTTCATAGTATTATTGCTGCTGGATGACTTAAGGAGCTGATTGAAACAATTACAATTGATGCGTTTTGGTGTCCACTGGTCTTTTTTTAAATGTCTTTTTTTTTTTTTTGGGAAATGTATTACTGCAATATATCTCTTACATGAAAGACGTCTTTCAATGTGCTTTTTTTTGTTGCATTTTAATAATTTTAAGACGCACAAATGCGCTGGTGATGCGATCCACAGGCTCGAGCACAGAATTAAGTGTCAGTGTGCATATGTTTCTGTTGTCTAGATTGCAATTCAGAAAAGGTGTTACAGATTATAGATATGTGCTGCTGGTTCAACACATTGCACACAGGTAGGAGCATGATAACATGAATTTGCAGACAATTATCGTCTCTGTGATAAAAGCCATGTATGCATGCAAAATCCTTATTTAAGACATAAGGCGGTCTGCAACACTTTTCAATTGTACACGCTGTGTTAGTAGATCAGACGCAACCTCCCCACGTATAGTACCGTATTTTTCGGACTATAGGTCGCTCCGGAGTATAATTCGCACCGGCCGAAAATGCATAATAAAGAAGGAAAAAAACATATAAGTCGCACTGGAGTATAAGTCGCATTTTTTGGGGACATTTATTTGATAAAACCCAACACCAAGAATAGACATTTGAAAGGCAATTTAAAATAAATAAAGAATAGTGAACAACAGGCTGAATAAGTGTACGTTATATGACGCATAAATAACCAACTGAGAACGTGCCTGGTATGTTAACGTAACATATTATGGTAAGAGTCATTCAAATAACTATAACATATAGAACATGCTATACGTTTACCAAACAATCTGTCACTCCTGATCGCTAAATCCCATGAAATCTTATACGTCTAGTCTCTTACGTGAATGAGCTAAATAATATTATTTGATATTATACGGTAATGTGTTAATAATTTCACACGTAAGTCGCTCCTGAGTATAAGTCGCACCCCCGACCAAACTATAAAAAAAACTGCGACTTATAGTCCAAAAAATACGGTATGCGCTATTTTATTTTTTGCACACGTTGTTCAGCACGTGGTATTCGTATCTTAGTAAATCAGGCCCTAGTTGTGTGTTTAGAAATAGTCTAATAGCCTGCACCGTCTTGCAGAGCGTTTGAAGAAGGAAGAGAAAACACGTCAAGAACTGGAGAAGGCCAAGCGCAAACTGGACGCTGAAACCACAGACCTGCAGGACCAGATCGCTGAGCTCCAGGCACAAATTGAAGAACTGAAGCTTCATGTGGCTAAGAAGGAAGAAGAGCTACAGACTTCCTTGGCCAGGTCAGCTAGAACTTAAAAGTTGTACTGAGATTGCACACCTGGGGGGATTGTGTCAGGAAGTGACAAGTACACGGAGATAGTGAAACCATAAAAAGGCCTCATTTAACGATATCATTGACAAAGCAACATATTGTCTAACCCTTTGCAAGATAACATGGATCTTGTCAACATGTGGCACATATTGCTTCTAGTGGCTCTTTTTGTGTTGTACTACCACACACATCCTCTTCTTGGTGCTGCGTAACCAATTTCCACAGCAAGGACACAGCGATAGCACACAGCCAAGCCACCCGCATGACCTGAAATAGACTTGAGAACAAAGACAGTGGTGAGATAAATACTGGGACTGTCAACTGAGCGCTTGCTGTTCTTTATCAGCCAGAGTCTGAGCGTCCCCACATACACACCAGACTTGTGCAAAATTCTGAACTAAATTAAGAATGTCTCCAAATTCCAATTCCGTTCTATGAATTTGAATTGAGGTTTCAAACAGGGAGTAGAATTGCAATTCCAATTAGAATTGAAGGAAGTAGAATTTTAAATTCCCTGAAATTCCAATTGATCATTGTTGTATATTACTACTTGCACATTTCTCAACCAATTCAAACTTTTCAAACGACAAAATGCTAACAGTTAGCATTTTAAAATGTTAGCATTTGAGCCAATGTTGTCGGTATACATCTAAAAGGCATGGATATCGTTACTTGGTTCTATCGGGCTATCATGCTAACTGTTAGCATGCATTTTAGGCAATTGCGTAGATATAAAACTAAAAGTCATGGATATTGTTACTTGCTGCTATCTCATTAGCAATATTGGCATGCTAACAGTTAGCATACATTTCTAAGCAAATTTTGTAGCTATAAATATAAATTGATGTTGTTACTTGGTTTATGCTGCTAACATGCTAATTATTAGCATGCATTTTAGGCAATTTTGTAGATATGAAACTACAAGTCATGGATCTTGTTACTTTGTGGTATCTTGCAGGAATGCAGCGAGCATGCATTTTCGCCAATTTTGTAGATATAAATCTAAAAGTCATGGATATTTTTATTTGTTGCTATCTTGCTTGCATGCTAACTCTTAGCATTTATTTTAGCCATTTTTTTAGGTATAAAACTAAAATAATGAATATGGTTACTTTTCAAATTATGGAAATTCCCAGAATGCTTTACTGTATATACGTTTTCAAAATACAGTGAATTTCTGTTTAATTTTTTAGCAATATTTTAGCATTTAGGCCAAAACCTTTGTTAAAGGTTACAAAATGATTGCTGTTACTTAGACATAAGGGATCTCTCTGATTTGCAAGTCATCTAATTGCACTTATTTAATTCCAATTTAACAGGCTCTGAGGTGGAGCCAATTCAATTCAAATTCCAATTATTCATATTAATTGAATTTAAATTCTGAATTACAGATATGCACGAACACACACACACATTCACACACACACACACACACACACACACTATCCATTCTACCTTTCTATTAACTACAATTCTTGTCTGCCCTCAGCTGCATTAACACTGAACAATGTACCTTTGCATTTGTAACCTGATGTTGAAAGAAACCTAGAGGCTGAGCAGTGTTGTAGCTCTCCAGTAAGACAACAGAAAATATTTGCACCTTTGTTAAATAAATTCTTTAAGATTTGAGCCTTTCAAAGTTAAAATTCATAGTTATAAGACAACCCGTTGGTCCAAACATAAGGAATGTTATGGTTACATTCGTGGGGACACAACAGTATGAGTCTGAATTATTGTATGAATACTAACAAATATTCAAAGTGTGCCTGTTCTTGTCCCGTCAGGAGCGATGAGGAGACGGCGCACAAAAACAACGCCCTTAAGCAGATCCGAGAACTTCAGGCTCAACTCGCTGAGCTCCATGAGGATTTGGAATCCGAGAAAATATGTCGAAGCAAAGCCGAAAAACTGAAGAGGGACCTGAGTGAGGAGCTTGAGGCTTTGAAGACGGAGCTGGAGGACACGCTGGACACCACTGCTGCTCAGCAAGAACTCAGGTGCTCTTATGATGCTGCTGAACCATACGAAAAAAGAAAGTAGCAGGGCGTTCTTCCTGTCTAACCTTCACGTTTTTGTTCAAAAACCAGGACCAAACGAGAGCAAGAAGTGGCTGAATTAAAGAAGGCGATTGAGGAGGAGTCTAAAAACCATGAGGCCCAGATCCAGGAAATGAGGCAGAGGCACAGCACGACACTGGAGGAACTGTCTGAACAACTGGAACAGTCTAAACGAGTGAGTGATCATGTTTAATTAGCTAATGTGCTCTCGCTGTATTTCTCAGTTAGAAAGACACTCAACTCTTTTACATCTCCATTTGTGCAGTTTAAGGCCAATTTAGAAAAGAACAAGCAATGCCTGGAGAATGACAACAAAGAAATGATCTGCGAGGTTAAAATACTGCAGCAGACTAAGACCGAGTCTGAACACAAGAGGAAGAAGCTGGAGGGCCAGCTCCAGGAGTTCACCTCGAGAGCCACTGAGATGGAGCGGACTAAGGGGGAGTTGGCTGACCGATCCCATAAACTCCAGGTAAACATCATTACCTATTATGATTTAGCTACTGTTTTCTTGTGGGATGATATTGTTTGTTCACATGTTGACTTTATTTAAATCCTTTCTTAGTTGGAGCTTGACAATGTGACGGCCCTGCTGGAGGAGGCGGAGAAGAAGGGCATCAAACTGACGAAGGATGCTGACAACCTGGGAAGCCAGTTGCAAGACGCAAATGTATGAAACACTGCATTGACAAATATCAACTTTTCTGTTAAGGCAAAACTAAAAGTAACTTGACACAAGCCCAATTCAAGAATTGAACTCTTTAGACTACACCACAAGGAAGTGTTTTAAATGCAGATTAAAGCCTCTTTAAACTTGTACACAGATTCTCGCAACAGTAAAATGGCAACGGGGGAAAAACTGTTGAGTTTATAGAAATCAAATGATATGCATCAACACAACTTCCCTTTTGGCCTTCAAAATAAAATCGACTAATTTAAGTCATGCCCGTTAGGGTTTTGGAGATCTACGATCTACATTTAAAGTACCAGTAGAGTGGAAAAACAAGTTGCCTCTATATTGAAGCTATTATCATATATATCTGATGTATGACACAAAAAGACTTACAAAGTTTGAGAGTAAATAGATATGATTAAAATAGTATCAATCCCACAGAGATTCCTAATCAGTCACGTGATCGTGTGACATAGTGTTAGGAACCGCAGATCTCTTCCCCACCAACAATTAATCACTGCAGACTTTGTGAGAGCCAACAACGATTACTTTGGGAAAAATTATGATTCAGAACCTTATATTATTGATCCTGAATATGATGATGATGAGCTACAAGTTTTAGAAGCTCTGCTAAACAGATCCAGCTTTAGTGAAACACTAAGTATCCTGTAGCAGTATTGCTAAGTGCTGAACAAGAAATACAAACTACAAACAAAATAAAATGATATCTTACTATACAATGTCTGGTCTTACTTTGATGACGACTGATAGAATGTTAATATTTTCCCGTTTAGATGAAGCATTAATCATGATCTACACTAAGTGTTAACAAGGAAAAGTCTCCCTGCAGACACTGTCTTCGGATGTGTGTGTTTGTCTCCACATGTCACAGATGAACAACTTCTAGATTTATGGCTAAATACTCCTAATATCCAGATAAAAGGCATGATTTATAATCTAGAATAACTCTGACGAGCCAAGACACAATGATGCGGGAGCACCAGTACATCATGGCCATATCACAGTAAAGCAGCAGAACACTACTTAACTGTGTGTTATCAATCCGCCGCTAAAAAATTGTTTTTCTGCGTTAGCGTGTATAATAACAACATTGCTAATATTTGGTTAATAGTCATGTCACAATATGTATAAAGAATATTGTTTGTGGGTTTTGGATGGTTATTTAGAAGGTTTTGTGGGCAAAATAGAGAGCCACAATAGACTTCATTGTTAGCGAACATTTTATGTATTTATTTATTTACGACTTAGAATGCATGAAAGAAAGAAAAACGTATGTGTTCATGTCTTGTATAGGGATTGTGAATGATAGACAGCACATCGCTGTCTAATTTTGCATATGATCAGAGTTCAGAAGTGTTCCTCCAGTGACGTCTTATGTACAGAAATTACAGAAGACATGGGCGGTATAGCTCGGTTGGTAGAGTGGCCGCGCCAGCAACTTGAGGGTTCCAGGTTCGATCCCCGCTTCCGCCATCCTAGTCACTGCCGTTGTGTCCTTGGGCAAGACACTTTACCCACCTGTTCCCAGTGCCATCCACACTGGTTTAAATGTAACTTAGATATTGGGTTTCACTATGTAAAAGCGCTTTGAGTCATTAGAGAAAAGCGCTATATAAATATAATTCACTTCACTTCACTTCTACATTTGGAGCGGAATATTCAAAATGGTTGACTGAATTTGTGACTTTTTGTGATGTTTAGACAGTATTTTCACATACTTTGTATATTGTAAATACAATTGGATATGATTTAATGGATACAATGAAACACAATTAAGCCTATTAAGTCAACTTGTTTTTCCACTCTACTGGTACTTTAGATCATCCGCTTTATCTTCGACTTAATCTTCATCATCTCACTGTGAATGTCACGCTGTCCTTGGTGCAAAGCAAAGTGAGTGAAGTTAAAGGAAATCGGCGCTATTGTCATGCAATTTTTCACCATAAAATGACACACTCACAGTAGATTTAGTACCAGGCATACCTGTAATTACACTAAATACTCATTTATGGGCATCAAACATCCGTGGGTACACAACCCATTGCAGGTCTCTATATCAAGGTGCTAGTCAAGTATTTCTAACAGATGTGTTTGTTTCAGCAAATTAGAACATAGCTCAGGACTGAGCAGTGCTGCTTAAAGAATCTTGGGTTATGGTAGGGTGCAAACAATAATATCGGTGACTCAACAACATTAAAACCAGGAACAGAAGGCCGCATTAATGACGACAGCCGTTATGTAATGCTATCTTAGGTCTTAATATAAGTTCCCTTGAAAATAATATTTTGTTCAGGTGTTTGTCTCATTGTGTGGTGCAGGAGTTACTGCAGGAGGAGACACGCCACAAGCTAAACCTGGGCAGCAGAGTGCGTCAGCTGGAGGACGAGAAGAACACCTTGCTGGAGCAGCTGGACGAGGAGGAGGAGACCCGCCGAAACCTGGAGAAGCAGCTACAGACGGCTCAGGTTCAGGTATGAGGTGACCACCATGTCCCAAGAAAATGGCAAAAGTTCCCAGCAGAATACATTCTGATTGTTCCTTACTTCATGTAGCTAACTGAGACAAAAAAGAAGCTGGATGAAGATGTGGGAGCCATGGAAGGCTTGGAGGAGGCGAAGAGAAAACTCCAGAAGGACGTGGAGCTTACCAACCAGCGTCTGGAGGAGAAGTCTATGGCCATGGACAAGATGGAGAAGACCAAAAACAGACTGCAGCAGGAGCTAGATGACCTAATAGTGGACCTAGACCACCAGAGGCAGATCGTCTCCAACCTGGAGAAGAAACAAAAAAAGTTTGACCAGGTTCTTGCAGCCACTTAATGTCTTTCATGAAATAACTGTGCTTGCTGTATCTGACTACTGTGTGCCAACAGATGCTGGCCGAGGAGAAGACCATCTCGGCTCGTTACGCTGAGGAGCGTGACCGTGCAGAGGCGGAAGCCCGAGAAAAGGATACCAAGGCCCTGTCCATGGCCAGAGCGTTGGAGGAGGCTCTGGAGGCCAAGGAGGAGCTGGAAAGGTTCAACAAGCAGCTCCGTGCCGAAATGGAGGACCTGATGAGTTCAAAGGATGACGTGGGGAAGAATGTGAGTAACCTTTGAACTTTTCAATGAGACTGAGTTGATTTTAGAGGCTACAAATATACCACTCAAAAGTGAGTGAATGAACACAAAATGAACACTTTTTTTTTAATGATAGGCAGGGTATGTTTCAGAGTGCTTAAAATTCTTAAAAAAAGGCTGCTACATTGTTGTCGTCTTTAACTGGCAACACCCTGTCATACTGTATAGAAGATCTCTGACTCACATCTTCGTAGAAAAGTCCTAAAAACAGCTGTGTTCCTGTCATATACAGTAGAAAGGGGATTCATATGGCCCCATTCATCGCGGTTTACCTGACACATGAAACGTGACAAATCGGGGGGTGCTTTATCCACTTTAGCCGCCAGATGACAGTAGAGTGTTGAATATTTTAAAATGTGTTTTGTGGCAATTCCATCTTTGACCACAGCGTCAGTTGCTATATAGAGTGGCGATTTCCATCGTTTTCAACACACTGCATTGCAAAATTATTAAGTCACCCCCTTACTCTCACACGAGATCCACCCAAAAATTGGGGCCATATGAACCCCTTCCCTATTGTACTCTAACAGCAGTGTTTTTTAACTGATGGGTCGGGACCCAAAAGTGGACTGCAGACCCATTCTGGGTGGGTCATGGACAAGTCCAAATCACAGTATAATATTTAATAAAAAACCAAAGATACCAATACAGATAACTTCTGCCTCTTAAGACTGATAGCTGATAACTTATTTTAGATTATTTTTATTCAAGTAGATTTAACTGTAGTTTGTGTACAAATTTATTTTTGGCTAGTTTTGGATCATCTTGTTTAGCAGCGCAAGTGTCTTTGTAGGCTTTCAACACACAATCGTTGCAGTGCTGGCATTTCAGGCGGCTGATAAGGTTTGATGTTTTTGGAGCTTGGTAGTTTTGTTAGTTTGGTTTTTGGAGCTGTTATTCAATGTTACAGTAAACACTAAATTCAATCAATCAATCAATCAATGTTTATTTATATAGCCCTAAATCACAAGTGTCTCAAAGGGCTGCACAAGCCAAAACGACAAATTATCTCTTTTAATTGGTACTGGCCGGGCCTGACCAAGGTAAATTAATTGCCGAGCTGTAGGAATTCTTAATTATAAATCACATATTTTAACCGTGATAGCATAAAAAAAAACGTTCAATTTGTTTTTATTTAAACATGAGAACCCTTTAAACATGAAATAACAACCACATAGTCACCTTTACACCCGTTAAGACAGGATTAGGTGCTGCCTGAGTCTGAGCCAATTAGTGGTCACGATACTGAACAGCGCGCTCTGATTGGGTTGGTCTCATCTGGTGGCCAATACTACTGTAGTATTAATATTTTTAGTTAACTTGGCCATATTTATGCTTAAACGTGCTTAATTTAGGACAAAAATACATATAATATGCTTTAAAATTCACAACAACAAAATCTGAAGCCACACGTTTCAAAGCACATCGTAGCGAGGTAAGACTATATCAGATAATTATCTGTCCAATGTTTATCAGCCATTCCTAATATTCATTACTATTTTATATTATGGATTTTTTTGTCATTGACATTCTTCCTCTTGATATTGTGTTTTGAAATATATTTTTCGCATATAATTGAGTTTTTTGTTGAAAAGAAAATGACATGCATATGTTTTAAAGGCGTTTTTTAATTTAAAAAATGTATTTAGCTTTTACGGGTTAATGACCATGGGTAAATGTGGGTCCCAGGATGAGACCGGGGTCACTGACTGGGGTTTGTGCTGTAAATCGGTATGAACGGCAGAGAGCTTCTCTCATATAGAGGATCTTTGACCAGCATTTTTTAATGTAATTTAAATTATCTTTGACCAGTGTTTTTGTTGTATATTTAAACAAACTCAAAGTACTTACACCTTATCAAGATAAGATCAGACATAATATTAAGATAAGATGTCTTTATTATTTGCCTGACATTTGTTAAGGTACATAGATGTTTAAAGGGGAAGTTAACTTTTTTATTTTTTTATTTTGCCCATCATTCACAATTTAACAACACATATGTTTTTCTTTTTTCCATCCATTCTAAGTCGTAAATAAACTAACAAAAGTCAGCTAACAATGGAGGTAATGGGATTCGCTCTATTCCGCCTATAAAGCGCTCTAAAACACATCCAGAAACCTCCATCAAGGTTTTATATACATGCTGTAAGTATATTTGTAATGCAGTAACTGGCACTTTCATAATAACGTGTAATATTTGCGTATTTGGCTCAATTTAAGCATATGGGGGTGTATTAATTTCACAGACGCATCACGTTACCTTCAACAACAACACTACTAATCATGGCAGACTTCATGAGAGCCAACAACAATTACTTTGGGACAAATGATGATCCAGAACCTTATATTTTGAGCCTGAATATAAGGAGGATGGTCTACAAGTTTTAGAAGCTGTGTGCTAAACAAATCCAGCTTTAATGAAACACTAAGCATCATGCAGCAGCATTGCTAAGTCCTAAACAAACATAATAAAACAATCACTTACTGTTCATTGTCTGCTCTCACTGTAATGCCGACTGACAGGATGTTCATATTTTCCCAATTAGATGAAAAATGTATCATAATCCACCTGGAGGTAAAAAGAAAAAAAAAGTGACGCAAACAAACGTTGAGTGTCAAAGTTGAACAACCTTTCGGTGTATGGCCACATCCTTCTAATATCCAGGTGAGAAGCATGGTTTATAAACTACAATTAACTTTTACCAACTCAGAGGCAATGTAGCAGCTCACCATGTCAATATAACAGCATAAGCTAGTTACCTCTCTGGGATCACGGCGCTGCTAAAAGTAGTTCTTTAACGTTTGCGCTTATAACACTATCGCTAATAGTTGGTTAATATTCAGGTCACAAGATGTAAATGGAGTATCGTTGGCGGTTTTTGGATGTTTGTTAGAGGGCTTTATGGGCAAAATAATGTAACACCCCCCCAATCTGCTGTCAGTTGGACAGATGTCATCCTGCAGTCCACACATATGTCTTGTGTGACTGCCATCTGCTGGTCACACTTATCATTACACCATGTACCAAATACCATTTATTTGAGGTCGGTAAGCACAACCAGAAATAATATGTACATTAGGCGCACAAAAAAAAAAGTGCGCATTACTGTCCAGAAATACGGTAAGTAAGTATTTAATCTAAACAGCAGTAGCGGACAAGAAAAGCTTGAAGATGCGATCCTGGCAGTGCCTTAAAAGTGTGGCTGTTGCTGCCAACAGGTCCATGAACTGGAGAAGTCCAAGCGTACGCTAGAACAACAGGTGGAGGAAATGCGAACCCAACTGGAGGAGCTGGAAGACGAGCTGCAAGCCACCGAGGATGCCAAGCTGCGTCTGGAGGTGAACATGCAGGCCATGAAGGCCCAGTTTGACCGAGACCTGCAGGCCAGAGACGAGCTGGGCGATGAGAAAAAGAGGGCGCTGGTCAAACAGGTACTTCCATCTTCACATCGCTCCTGTCTTACTGTAAAACCTAAGTGTGGGTTGACCAAGACACGTTTTGTGTGGCTTGTATCACCAGGTGCGTGAAATGGAGGTTGAGCTGGAGGATGAGAGGAAGCAGAGAACGTTGGCTGTGGCTGCTAAGAAGAAGCTGGAGATGGACCTCAATGAGCTGGAGGGACAAATAGAAGCAGCCAACAAAGGCAGGGACGAGGCCATCAAACAGCTTAAAAAGCTACAGGTGCACACACACACACACATTGAAGTTATCCACCTTTTTATAGCAGGTTGTGTTGATCCACTTCTATCTGTGTGTCCCTGCAGGCTCAGATGAAAGACTACCAGAGGGAACTGGAGGAGGCGCGGTCCTCCAGGGACGAGATTTTCACACAGTCCAAAGAAAACGAGAAAAAACTCAAGAGCCTTGAAGCTGAAATCTTACAGCTGCAAGAGGTAGATGATTGACACTTGGTGTTTCCTGAGAGCCACAGTGGACCCTAAAATGTTTCCCAAAGTACACAAAGGAAATAGAAATAACCTGTTCCTGGGTCAAACTATCACTTCTATTTACTGTTAATGTCAGTTGAATTTGAACATTCTTTGGGAATTGATAAGAATTTTCCGGTTCCGATCCCACTTTCGATTCTACTTAACGATTCGGTTCCTTAACGGTTCTCTTATCGATTCTTATTTGAAAAAAAAGGTGGATTTGTATTTTGTTTAGTTTAGGGGTAACATGACCTTACAAGCCTACAGTGGGATCTCAAGAGGCACATACGTTGCGTAGAAATATAATACTTTTATGAAAAATAATATAATAAATTAATATTCTTCTGTAGAATTTAACAAAATAAATGATGTGCAAATTACACAAGAATGTAATATTTAATAACAATGTTGATGATTACGGCTTACAGTTTATGAAAACTTTGAATTGAAAATTTCAGAAAATGTAAGCTCACTTTGCATGTAATGAGTTAATATCACGGGCAGCACGGTGGGAGAGGGGTTAGTGCATCTGCCTCACAATACGAAGGTCCTGAATAGTCTTGGGTTCAATCCCGGGCTTGGGATCTTTCTGTGTGGAGTTTGCATGTTCTCCCCGTGACTGCGTGGGTTCCCTCCGGGTACTTCGGCTTCCTCCCACCTCCAAAGACATGCACCTGGGGATAGGTTGATTGGCAACACTAAAATTGGCCCTAGTGTGTGAATGTGAGTGTGAATTGTTGTCTGTCTATCTGTGTTGGCCCTGCGATGAGGTGGCGACTTGTCCAGGGTGTACCCCGCCTTCCGCCCGATTGTAGCTGAGATAGGCTCCAGCGCTCCCCGCGACCCCAAAATAATAAGCGGTAGAAAATGGATGGATGGAGTTAATATCACATATCACAAGTTAATTGCTGACACAAATGGATTTTTACACGATAATCTAATTTTTTAAGTTTCATCTGTATTATATAATGACTGAGAGAAAATCTGGTGTGAGTAAAACATGCAACTTTTCTTTGGCCGCCACTGCTGCTGCAAATAGCTTTTGACCACAAACTTAGTCGCTGCTCGGTGACATTCGTCTAGCGCTGTGTTTCTCAAATAGTGGTCTGGCCCCCCTGTTAGGGCGTGGTGCGATGCCAGGCGTGGCACGTGTGACCTTGGGGAACATGCTTTTTTTGCCGTACTAAAATATAATGAAGCGTATGTAGCACTGGGCTTTACTGTAACCACGGTGGGAGACGAGGAAAGACCGTAAATAAGCTTACAATGTTATGCAGCGGTATAGTTATGACAATTGTATACACAAATTATACAATTTATAGACACTGTGGAGAGTGGGTGGGAGGGGAGGAGTATGAAATATTTTCTTATTCCTCGGGAGGACGCAACAGAAAATAATTGAGAAGCACTGGTATAGCGACAGACGTGAACTGCCCGCCTCGTAGCCAGTCAGAATCTGTTTTTCATCGTGTTCAACTAAATGAGAAGGCATTAATTTCAATTTAACAAATAATAGTGCTAACATGATAGGAAGAGAGTTAGTACCAGATGACGTGCTAGCGTTACTGCTGCTGGGATGACATAGTAGCGGTTCAAAAACGCGACTTTCATTCATCGGTATTGCATGTTGTGTGTTCAGATGTTTCCACATATTGCTCGTATGTCCTCCTCTTGATGAAATAGCGGCCTTATAATTATTACAAATAGCGCTTGTGCAATCTTTTCTTGTAAGATGTTAGTGTTTGTTCCACCCGGGCATCGCCATTTTGCGATCTGACGTCACTACGCACATTGCGTAATGACATCATCCCCACCTGGAAGAATCGTTAAAGGAACCGTTTGAAATTTCCCATCCCTATCCTTTACTGTCAATCAATGTTGTGTAAACATTTTGTTATTTTAATTATAGTTGTCCATATTGTACTGAGCAACCGGACAGACACTTTTGTCCCACTTCCATTGCTATGCGACTGTAACAGTTAGTGTTGTGTAAAACCTTGGTACATTGTGTAAAACCTCACGCTGGACAATGAGTTGACAGCCCTAGGCTTTGAGCTCATTGGCGAGCGATGCTCGACTAAACTCATGAGCTGTGTGGGTTGTGTGGTCGCCCAGATAACCACTGGTAAGCTATCACTACATTGCATAACATTTCCATTGTCATCATCACATTTTTGCTCTTTGCATCACCAAAAGTCGGTAAGCTGAAGTTTGCTGATTCAGTGGAACTCCCAGAAAGTCTAACTGACATCAACATAAGCAGTTATCAACTTAACCGAACTCGAAACTTGCTATTGCTTTTTACACAATACTTTGGCTGGAGACATATGGAGAGTGGGTGATAATATATCTTTTTTTTTTAACCTTAGGCAGTTTGTTGAGATAATTTTCCTCCATTTGTGCATATTTTAATATGGATTTGTTGTTGTCATATATTTCTTACTCTAATATAACAAATCTGCTGCAGTAATTTCGTTGTCTGTCTTAACTAAGATGACAACAAATCTTTCTTCCGATAGCTAACAATAAAAAAAACTAAAGTGGCACAATTTGTCCATTGCGAGATACCAGAATTTACATTAATATTTCAATGCTTTTATTTTGAAGCATACTTTAAACTGAACAGGAAGTCTAGTTATGTTGCTGCTTAGAAATAATGATGAAGTAAACAATTTTACAACTCTGATGATGATGAGTTGACATAAAGAGGTTTTTAACATAAGCAGAGTCAACTTAAGTAGGTTCTACCGTATTTTACGTGACGCTACTGCTATTATGAACTGCACACAACTGTACCACTCGGTAGATACAAGATGGTCTGGTATTTTATTTTATTTTGTTCCCGTCACAGGACCACGCGGCGTCCGAGAGAGCCCGTCGACATGCTGAACAGGAGCGAGACGAACTGGCAGACGAGATGTCCAACAGCACGTCTGGGAAGTCAGTGTCTCTGCCTCCTCTCTGATGGTTAATGTCCTCGACAAGCCGTGAAGATGGAGTTAATTACATCCACATTTTGGTTTGTCAGGTCCATGCTGCTGGATGAGAAGAGGAGGCTGGAGGCTCGCATCGCTCAGCTGGAGGAGGAGCTGGAGGAGGAGCAGGGCAACATGGAGCTGCTCAATGACCGCCTGAGGAAGAGCACGCTGCAGGTAGGCTCACCTTCAGAACATGTACTGTACTGTTTGTTCCTTTGAAGAATACAGTGTTAAATCAAATTCCACAAATGGAAAAAAAAATTGCAAGAATTAATTTGTAAGTCTATGAAAATACTATAAGGCTTAAAAATATATATTTTACAAAAATAAGTTAAATTACTATCTAAATATTGCAAGAGCACAGTTGAAAGTTTATGAAAATAAGGTCGTAACATGGGAAAATAATTTTTAAACAAATAAAGTGCTGCTATTATGAAAATAAGTTAAATTACTCAAATTTTATAAAAAATATTTCAAGAATAAAGTCAAAAGTTGTAAAAACAGTGTAAAATGAGAAACATTATTTCAATAATTTCTAAGGTAAAGCTTAATTTTACAAGAATAAATCAAATGATGCAAATTTAGTCAAAATGTTGCAAGAAAGTGTATGAAAATAATATGAAAAGATAGTTAGAAGAATACGTGAAATCATATAAAAGTAATCAAAATATTACAATAATTAGGTCTGCGGTTTATGAAAAGAATATCTTAATACGAGAAAAAAAATTTTTAAAGTCCAAAATATTATATGAATATATTCAATTACACAGATTTAGAAAATTACAAGAATAGCGTCATCCATCCATCCATTTTCTACCGCTTGTCCCTTTCGTCATGAAAAATGCAAATTTATTTGGGGAAAAAAAGTCTTAATTTTACAAGAGTAATTAAAATTATGCAAATGTAGTCGAAAATATTGCAAGAATTAAGCTGTAAATTCCATTATATGAGAAAAAAGGTGGCATTTTACTAGTAGAAAGTAAAAATATTACAAGAATAAGTTACAAGTCACAAAAATAAGTTATTACACAAATTTAGTTAAACATTTTGCAAAAAATTAAATTTGTTAAATATTTATTCAACTTTAATCTAGATATTTCAAGCATATAGTCAAAGGTTTATTAAAAAAATTGCTCAAATGTAATCTAATTATTGCAAGAATATAGTTTCAAGTTTTAAAAATAATAATGTAAAAAATAAGGAAAACATTTTTTATTTTATTTGAATTATTAAGTCTAATTTTTACAAAATAAATCAAATTATGAAAATGTTGTAAGAAAATCATTTTATAAGAGAAAAAAGTTATAAATGTACAAGAACAAATCCCTAATATTACAAGAATATGTTAATTATATACATGTAATCAATATAAAGTTGTAGGTTTATATATTATTATCTTAATACAAAAAACATGTATAAATGTTATGAGAATAAGTTAAATTACACAAATTTGGTGTCGAAATATTGCAAGAATAAAGTAAAAAATTTACAAGTATATTATTCTAAAATTACAAAAAAATAATATCATGATACGAGAAAAAAGTTCTCCTCTCTGAGCTGCCACCTTAACGTGGTAGAGGAGTTTGCGTATCCCAATGATCCTAGGAGCTATGTTGTCTGGGGGCTTTATGCCCCCTGGTAGGGTCTCCCAAGACAAACTGGTCCTAGGTGAGGGATCAGACAAAGAGCAGCTCGAAGACCTCCATGAAAAATAAAAAACAAGGACCCAGATTTCCCTCGCCCGGACGCGGGTCACCGGGGCCCCCCTCTGGAGCCAGGCCCGGAGGTGGGGCACGATGGCGAGGGCCTGGTGGCCGGGCCTGTCCCCATGGGGCCCGGCCGGGCACAGCCCGAAGAGGCAACGTGGGTCCCCCCTCCAATGGGCTCACCACCCATAGCAGGGGCCATAGAGGTCGGGTGCGATGTGAGCTGGGCGGCAGCCGAAGGCAGGGCACTTGGCGGTCCGATCCTCGGCTACAGAAGCTAGCTCTTGGGACGTGGAACGTCACCTCGCTGGGGGGGAAGGAGCCTGAGCTAGTGCGCGAAGTGGAGAAGTTCCGGCTAGATATAGTCGGACTCACTTCGACGCACAGCAAGGGCTCTGGAACCAGTTCTCTCGAGAGGGGCTGGACTCTCTTCCACTCTGGCGTTGCCGGCAGTGAGAGGCGACGGGCTGGGGTGGCAATTCTTGTTCCCCCCGGCTCAGAGCCTGTACGTTGGAGTTCAACGAGAGGGTAGCTTCCCTCCGCCTTCGGGCGGGGGAACGGGTCCTGACTGTGGTTTGCGCTTACGCGCCAAACCGCAGCTCAGAGTACCCACCCTTTTTGGATTCACTCGAGGGAGTACTTGAGAGTGCTCCCCCAGGTGATTCCCTCGTGCTACTGGGGGGCTTCAATGCTCATGTTGGCAACGACAGTGAAACCTGGAGAGGCGTGATTGGTAAGAATGGCTGCCCGGATCTGAACCCGAGCGGTGTTTTGTTATTGGACTTTTGTGCCCGTCACAGATTGTCCATAACGAACACCATGTTCAAACATAAGGGTGTCCATATGTGCACTTGGCACCAGGACACCCTAGGCCGCAGTTCCATGATCGACTTTGTAGTTGTGTCATCGGATTTGCGGCCTCATGTTTTGGACACTCGGGTGAAGAGAGGGGCGGAGCTTTCTACCGATCACCACCTGGTGGTGAGTTGGCTGCGATGGTGGGGGAGGATGCCGGACAGACCTGGCAGGCCCAAACGCATTGTGAGGGTTTGCTGGGAACGTCTGGCAGAGTCTCCTGTCAGAGAGAGTTTCAATTCCCACCTCCGGAAGAACTTTGAACATGTCACGAGGGAGGTGCTGGACATTGAGTCCGAATGGACCAAGTTCCGCGCCTCTATTGTCGAGGCGGCTGATTGGAGCTGTGGCCGCAAGGTAGTTGGTGCTTGTCGTGGCGGTAATCCTAGAACCCGTTGGTGGACACCGGCGGTGAGGGATGCCGTCAAGCTGAAGAAGGAGTCCTATCGGGTTCTTTTGGCTCATAGGACTCCTGAGGCAGCGGACAGGTACCGACAGGCCAAGCGGTGTGCGGCTTCAGCGGTCGCAGAGGCAAAAACTCGGACATGGGAGGAGTTCGGAGAAGCCATGGAAAACGACTTCCGGACGGCTTCGAAGCAATTCTGGACCACCATCCGCCGCCTCAGGAAGGGGAAGCAGTGCACTATCAACACCGTGTATGGCGAGGATGGTGTTCTGCTGACCTCGACTGCGGATGTTGTGGATCGGTGGAGGGAATACTTCGAAGACCTCCTCAATCCCACCAACACGTCTTCCTATGAGGAAGCAGTGCCTGGGGAGTCTGTGGTGGGCTCTCCTATTTCTGGGGCTGAGGTTGCTGAGGTAGTTAAAAAGTTCCTCGGTGGCAAGGCCCCAGGGGTAGATGAGATCCGCCCGGAGTTCCTTAAGGCTCTGGATGCTGTGGGGCTGTCTTGGTTGACAAGACTCTGCAGCATCGCGTGGACATCGGGGGCGGCAGTGTCCTTGAGGGTGCATGGGAGTTTGCCCAACCAGTGTACATGTGTTTTGTGGACTTGGAGAAGGCATTCGACCGTGTCCCTCGGGAAGTCCTGTGTGGAGTGCTCAGAGAGTATGGGGTATCGGACTGTCTGATTGTGGCAGTCCGCTCCCTGTATGCTCAGTACCAGAGCTTGGTCCGCATTGCCGGCAGTAAGTCGGACACGTTTCCAGTGAGGGTTGGACTCCGCCAAGGCTGCCCTTTGTCACCGATTCTGTTCATAACTTTTATGGACAGAATTTCTAGGCACAGTCAAGGCGTTGAGGGGATCTGGTTTGGTGGCTGCAGGATTAGGTCTCTGCTTTTTGCAGATGATGTGGTCCTGATGGCTTCATCTGGCCAGGATCTTCAGCTCTCACTGGATCGGTTCGCAGCCGAGTGTGAAGCGACTGGGATGAGAATCAGCACCTCCAAGTCCGAGTCCATGGTTCTCGCCCGGAAAAGGGTGGAGTGCCATCTCCGGGTTGGGGAGGAGATCTTGCCCCAAGTGGAGGAGTTCAAGTACCTCGGAGTCTTGTTCACGAGTGGGGGAAGAGTGGATCGTGAGATCGACAGGCGGATCGGTGCGGCGTCTTCAGTAATGCGGACGCTGTATCGATCCGTTGTGGTGAAGAAGGAGCTGAGCCGGAAGGCAAAGCTCTCAATTTACCGGTCGATCTACGTTCCCATCCTCACCTATGGTCATGAGCTTTGGGTTATGACCGGAAGGACAAGATCACGGGTACAAGCGGCCGAAATGAGTTTCCTCCGTCGGGTGGCGGGGCTCTCCCTTAGAGATAGTGTGAGAAGCTCTGCCATCCGGGGGGAGCTCAAAGTAAAGCCGCTGCTCCTCCACATCGAGAGGAGCCAGATGAGGTGATTCGGGCATCTGGTCAGGATGCCACCCGAACGCCTCCCTAGGGAGGTGTTTAGGGCACTTCCGACCGGTAGGAGGCCGCGGGGAAGACCCAGGACACGTTGGGAAGACTATGTCTCCCGGCTGGCCTGGGAACGCCTCGGGGTCCCACGGGAAGAGCTGGACGAAGTGGCTGGGGAGAGGGAAGTCTGGGCTTCCCTGCTTAGGCTGCTTCCCCCGCGACCCGACCTCGGATAAGCGGAAGAAGATGGATGGATGGATGGATGGATGGAGAAAAAAGTTGTGATTTTATTTGAAAGAAGCCAAAACTTTTACAACATTAGATTAAATAACAAGAATTTAGTCCAAAATATTGCATGAATATAGTCGTAAGTTTATAAAAAAAATTCCGTTATAAAAGTTGTCAATTTAAAGGATTTTTTAGTTATTACGCCAATTTAGTCAAAAAGTTGCAGGAATAAAGTCAGAATTTTTCTTCGTAACGCAACAAGAAATAAGTCATTTTATCAAATAAAGTTGCACAAAAGTCGATTAAAACAATAGTCAGTCTTATAAGAATAAATTGTCAGTCTTAAAAGAAATTAGTTTTATGAGCGTGAGAGTGTGCATGCATTAAGATGAAGACTTGATGATGTCGCTAAGTTCCACTTTTTTAGTAAAACTTCCCGATGGTTTCTTCAGGTGGACGGCCTGAACACTGAGCTGGCTGCAGAACGCAGCGTCGCCCAGAAGAGCGAGAACGCTCGTCAACAGATGGAGCGGCAGAACAAGGTCTTGAAGTCGTTGCAGCCCAAAAAACTGGATATTTTGTGCTTCATTCATCAGTTTTTCATTCCGTGATCACAGGAGTTAAAGGCCAAGCTCGCAGAGCTGGAAGGGACCGTCAAGTCCAAGTTTAAGGCCTCCATCACGGCTCTGGAAGCTAAGATCCTGCAGCTGGAGGAACAGCTGGAGCAGGAAACAAAGTAGGCGTTCATGTTCGCACAAGTCATGAAGTAGTCCTCTTGACTTCCTGTGTTGTGTTCCGTCTGCAGAGAAAGAGCGGCGGCCAACAAGATTGTTCGCCGTACGGAGAAGAAACTGAAGGAAGTGATGCTGCAGGTGGAAGACGAACGTCGCCATGCCGACCAGTACAAGGAGCAGGTAAGCAGGCTGTCATTATTCATTGATTGTTTTGTTTTTTTCAACTGAATAGGATAGGATCAGCTTTATTTATCCTACAATAGGGTAATTATGTGGTTGCAATGCAGATACAAAAAGTCTACAAAAAATCAGGTAAACAACTCATGGAAACATTAATGGACATAAAATATATTAAGAGCACTGAGCTGATGCAACAAGCTGTCGTTCAGTGGAACCATCTCTACATACAGCCATAAATAAAACATTGCATAGACAAAAAAACATGTTTTCGTTTTGTGACTGATTGTGGTGTCCTGTGCAGGTGGACAAAGGCAACTCGCGCATGAAGCAGCTGAAGCGTCAGCTGGAGGAGGCGGAGGAAGAGGCCACCAAGGCCAACGCCTCCCGCAGGAAGCTGCAGAGGGAGCTGGACGACACCACCGAAGCCAGCGAAGGCCTCAGCCGCGAGGTCAGCAGCCTCAAGAGCCGCCTCAGGTAGGAACACAAAAGTCACAAAATCAAGAATGGTTGAATGGAATTTGCTTCAGAGAACTTCTCACATTAACCATGGACCAGGATGGGCGACTTGTGGCTTACATGACCGCAACCATCGTGAAAATAGAAATGATCAGTTCCAGGGTCAAGCTGTCATTACCTTTATAAACTATACAAATGATGTTTTAAGTAAAGTGGAACAGAAAGTATTGAACTAGCATAGTAATCACTAAGGGCCTGATTTCCGAAGTTTTAAATACCTCGCGCTAAACATCATGTGCAATCTATAAAATAGCTTGTACTATTAGTGGGTGTGTTGCATGCGATCTAGTAACGCTGCGTGTGCAATTAAAAAGTGGTGCAGACCGCCTCTTTTAAATGAGGATTATCACCACGGAGACATTCTCATTTACTGCACATTCATTATCATAGAATAGAATAGAATATATCTTTATTGTCATTGTACATTGTACATTGTACAACAAAATTGTAAGCAAATTTAATTTAGTGCAAAATCATAATAACACATAAAAACATAAGAACATAGATAAATAGATAATAATACATAAAAATACCAAGCACACAGCTCGCATACACAGTCATTGTTGTCTTGTGTTCAGCGACACTATTGCTCTCGGGTAAAAAGTGTTCTTAAATCTGTTTGTCCAGCATTTTATTGTCCTGTATCTCCTGCCCGAGGGCAGCAGTTCAAAAAGTTTATGTACAGGGTGAGATGGGTCCCTTATGATGTTTTGGGCATTTTTGAGGCACCTGGCGCTGTACAGTTCATCGAGGGAGGGGAGAGAGCAGCCAATGATCTTCATGGCAGTTTTTATGACCCTCTGAAGTGCATTTCTCTCTGCCGCTGTGCAGCTGGCATACCATACACACATGCAGTATGTCAGCACACCCTCTATTGAGCAGCGATAGAAGGACACAAGCAGTTTTTGTGACAGGTGGTTCTTTTTGAGGAGTCTCAGAAAGTAAAGTCTCTGCTGTGCCTTTTTGATGGTCACTGAGGTGTTCATATTCCACGACAGGTCTTCCTCAATCTGGATCCCCAGGAACCTGAAGTTAGAAACCCTTTCCACATAGTCCCCATTGATGTACAGTGGTTGGATGTTTATGCTTCTACCTGTGGCATTTTGTTATGTTTTCTAACAAGTAGGAGACTTGTACCACTTTTTATGGGCATTTTAGCAGCAGTCGTGCATTGCATCTATATTAACAGCACTTTTCTTTATTTATTTTTTTTACTGCTGAAGGTGCATGGGAGGGAGGCTGCACTTATGTACTCAAGATGCAAACAATGCATACCTCGAAAAGTTCTTATCATCTAGGATATACTTAATGATAGTAATTTATATTCCGTGTAAAAAAACATCATTAAAAAATATTTTCAATTGACTTTGTTTTAATCAACCCCTTAAGTCACCGAGCAGCTATGAAATTATAAAAGGATGTTGTTGAATAGACAATATGTCTAATATTTTTTTATTTCTGACCGTCCAAATATGTTGAAACGTACACGTAGGACGGAGGATTCTCTGTCCATCGTGTGTCTTTGCAGTGCGAGCACTCCTGTCTTTTTATGTGGAACTGTGTCAGTTTGCGGTTCCTTTTCAAACATGCTAAATAAAACGCAGAATAGTGCTCCCAAAACGGTGATGAGTATTGATAATCAGGTTGCGTGCGCTGTACAATATATGGAACTGTGTCAATTTGCGGTGCTTTTTCAAACATGCTAAATAAAACGCAAAATAGTGCTCCCAAAACGGTGATGAGTATTGATAAATCACATTGCGTGTGCTGTATAATATATATGCATTTTCTCCTCCCTGTACTCTGGGCGTTTTTATGATCAGCATATATTTTGCATATATAAATGAAGAAGGAGACGCAAAATGGATTGCACGCCTTATTTTGCTCACTTAACATACACAATCCACTCAGCACACGTTTCGTAGATCAACTTTGTGTGTGCTATGAAGTTTGCACGTGTTTTAATACACGCAAATCTTTACTAAATCAGGCCCTAAGTCTGTAAAGTGATTCGCGTCACAGATTAGCTTGATATTTTGGTATTTTTATTCTAAAAAGTTAACCCCAAGCCAAAGAAAAAGCAAAGCAGTGATCGCTTGGTGTCCCAGTTAGTGATGTGTCGTACCACAGATTTTCTGTCTGATCTGATACCCAGTAAAATTCAGGCTGGTATTGGCGATACCGATTTGATACTATGTGCAAATATACCTGATGTGACTGGTAAAATGTTCAGAGTAGTCTATTTGAAGTGTTGCTAACGCGTTTCATTTAAACAAGATATCAATGATTTACAGTAGTTACTTTAAAGTGTGTTCCAGTTAACGATGTACGTTATCTCAAATAAATAAAGTATCAAAAGTATCGATATTTTGATTTGAGAATCAATTTGTTTCATCAGTTTGTTGTAATACATCTCAAACTTTTTATTCCAAATACCACCTTAGAAAACACTTTGCTCTCCAAGTACCACCATAATGACCAATATTAAAATACAGTAACGTAGTATTCATTAAAAATAAGGCAGAGATTTTATTTGACAAGTAACATTACACACAGTTTGAATATAGGAAAATAAAACCATCCATCCATTTTTCTACGGCTTGTAATCAAGTGATTCTTTGGCGTACACGTACCATAGTTTGAGAATCCCTGTAATGTAATAGTCAGGGGTTACCATGTTGTAGCAATTATGTCGCCATCTTGTGGCCAATAGATGTCAAGCATAACTGTCATGTTGTCCGTGTCCCCTCGGCACAGGCGAGGAGGTCCAGTCAGCAGCTTCTCCAGCCGCTCGGGCCATCACAACTTAATCGTGGACGGCGCCTCCGTCGACAGATCGGACGACGACGCCGACAGCCGCACCAGCGACTTCAACGACACCTCCAACGTGGTGGAGTAAAAGAAGTCCACGTCGCTTTCTGCCTCGAGTCATTACTATTATTTTAAAGACTGCAGCAGCCACTATCTACCCCCCAGACCCCCATCCTCTATACTTTTTTTTTTTTTTTTTTTTAATACCACCCCCTCCTGGATGTGAGGCCTCTGGAGGCCAACAGACAATTCTGCCTTAGTGGGTCCTCTGCTCCTCCTTCCCTTATTTTCCCTGTAGGTTCAAAGTGCTTTTTGCTCACACAAGGCGGACTCACACTTCACGTATGTCAAACAAACAAAGCTGACACGTCCTCTGTGACCTTCTGACCAACACTAATGTCTCCATGCAAAGGACTGAATGCCACATGTATTTTTATTATTATTATTGTTATGACTGTGAAAACAAATGTTCATCTCAACATGTGTCTGCTAGACATGCAAACAGCTGCACGCAACACTACGTCCCTTTTGTTGCCCTTCTACGAAACGATGAAAACAATATTTAGTCCAAGCAAATGTTATGATGGCTGTAAAGTTCACATGGTCTGCTTAATGACGGACATTTCTTACGTTTCTTTCAAAGTGCCTTGGACACTGAACAAAAACAAGAAACGATACAAAATGATGTTACAAAATCCCAACGAAAAAGAATTTCCTAAACTTCTACTTTTATATTTTGCTGTGCTTCATATCACAAGTAACGTGTACCTTTTGTTTAAAAGCTCCACGAGTCCAAACCAGTATTAAGAAGTCTCCAAAAATAACGCTTCTCTCAATCAAGCGTTATTTTTGACCATTTGGTTGGAAGCTTTAACATTCTTGATTAGTTAAATCATTAACTTACTGTTGTTATTGTTATTATATCCAGCTGGCTGTCGACAAAAGCAGGCATTTCACTACACAAATACTCTCATTGTATACCTGGATTTATAGAAGGTAATATTTTTTGTTTGTTTTGTTTTTTAAAGAAAATAAAGCTTATTCATTGTAACTGTCCAGTTTTCATTTGTCCTTTTACACTCTATATTTTTTTTAATTTGAGGTGCTTTATGGCGCAGTGTTTCTCAACCATAGGCGAGGGCCCTTAAAAAAACATTTGTTTCTTAGCTGTGGTCCATATAGGCCGCAGCAGTACTCAGTTGTAATACACTTTTCCACCACTTGTGGCAGCAATGACAGTCTCAAACAGAAGAAGTCTGAAGCAAAAGTCAGAAGTTTTTAAAGCACAAAAATTATGACTAAAGTGGTGAAACTATAGTTTCATTTGCATTTTAATTTTATTGACGGTTTATTTAGGAAACATGTATGTTATTATTCATTTTGATGGAATGTATTCATTTTAGCCCTGCATAGTTGGAAGTAAATCTATTTTTCATCAGTTCTGTGTCATTTATTTGAAAGTATATTTGATAGGTATTTATTTTTGTAAACAACCCAATCTACATCAGCCTTGAAAATAATATTTGTGATTAATACATGCTTTCATATCATTTGACAAAGTTTATCTTTTTAAATTGTGAGTAGGTTATATGTACACAATTCAAATCAAGAGTTAGATTACTAATTCAGTGTTAATATTTGAGTGGGCTATAGGGGAAAAGTTGGGCCTCAAGGTCACAGAGTTTAAGAACCCCCACTCTAAGCTGTTTTTATGAATATAAATAAGGTGATTGGAAAGCTTTAAGAGCCAAAAAGAATAAGAAAATATTTCGACGCTAGGTCAATAATATAATGGCAGAGGAAGATGTGTTTTACACATAACAAAAACATTTTTTTTAAATGTGACCTATAACCTAAACGTTTCTTTTTTTAAACACAAAAATGAGGAAACCCCCATTTTTGAAAAAAACATATGAATATAAAAGTGTTTTTTTTAAATACTACGGAACTATACCGTAGTACCTCGAGATACGAGCGGTCTCTCGACTAATTGTTATGCTTTAGGTTGCGAGCTGGAGTGGGCGTTATGAGCCTCCGCGCCGCTAGTTGGCGTAGCGAACAACAGTCAACCCCGTCAGCGACCAAAACAGTAAGCTCGCTATCAAACTAATTTGCTGTTCAATTTTCTGTCATTTGTTTATTCTTTTTTGCCTTGACTGGTGGCAGTTAGCTAGACTTATCTGCCAACCTTCTGGGAATTGGACCCCAAATGTTACTTTTTTTTACCACATTGACATTTTTGGTTTATAAAAAGCAAAGAAAGAAGTTCGGAAATATTTTTTGTCTAACGGAGAAGCTACATGTGGCTATCACCTCCCATGAGGTAGGTGTTAAGTTGGCAATGTTGCTAGCTACTTTGTAGAAGTGTCAATTAACAACTGCTCTTTTGTTGTCATTGTGACAATGATGCATTGTCCTCCAACCTCTAGTTGTGTATCTAAGTTGTGATACACAGGTGTCTCCAATAGTATATTTGCTACATTAGTTTTATGCTTTTATTTAATGACAAATGAAATGCTTTATCATAAAGTTGCACACTGAATTCCTTCTTTTTGAACTTACACAGGACATACAGTCGTGGTCAAAAGTTTACATACACTTGTAAAGAACATAATGTCATGGCTGTCTTGAGTTTCCAATCATTTCTACAACTCCTATTTTTTTGTGATAGAGTGATTGGAGCAAAAAACATTCATGAAGTTTGGTTCTTTTATGGATGTATTATGGGTCTACTGAAAATGTGACCAAATCTGCTGGGTCAAAAGTATACATACAGCAATGTTAATATTTGGTTACATGACCCTTGGCAAGTTTCACTGCAATAATTGATTAATTGACTGATTAAAACTTTTATTAGTAGATCGCAAAGGAAGAGAATACATGATATGAAACAGTACAGTACATATTCCATACAATTGACCACTAAATGGTAACACCCGAATACGTTTTTCAACTTGTTTAAGTCGGGGTCCAGGTGCTTTTGGTAGCCATCCATAAGCTTCTGGTTGAATTTTTGACCACTCCTCTTGACAAAATTGGTGCAATTAAGCTAAATTTGTTGGTTTTCTGACATGGACTTGTTTCTTCAGCATTGTCCACACATTTAAGTCAGGGCTTTGGGAAGGCCGTTCTAAAACCTTCATTCTAGCCTGATTTAGCCATTCCTTTAACACTTTTGACGTGTGGTTGGGGGTCATTGTCCTGTTGGAACACCCAACTGCGCCCAAGACCCAACCTTCGGGCTGATGTGTGTGTGTGTGTATATATATATATATATATATATATATATATATATATATATATATATATGCAGGGCCGGCCCGTGGCATAGGCCGTATAGGCAAATGCTAAGGGCGCCGTCCATCAGGGGGCGCCATGCCAGTGCCACAAATGTTGGAGAAAAAAAAAAAAGAAAAAAGTTGTTACTATTATTTCTAAATACAAAAAATAATCTCACGTTAATTAAAATGCAAAGTAAAGCCTATTTAATAGAAATATTATTTGTTACAACATTACGCCCCCCCTCCTCCCCCCGCACGGTGCGCCCCCTCCCTTCCCGTATCATGACTCTTTTTGGACGTCACCACATCAAAAAATCAACACAAGATGTCAAAACGGCCAAAACTGTCAGGTGCCCAGGGAAGAAAAAAGAGAAAAGAAGAGGAGAAAAGAGAAAAGACAGAGGTAGCAGGTAGGTAACGTTAGCCTACATGAAATTATTTGTCTGTTACAGAATGTGATAGTAACCTGGCTTTTTAGCATTAAGCTAATGTTACATGACTCGGCAATTGCTAATCAATAAATAGCTAGTTCTGTTTTAACGTCGGGTTAATATTGTGGAGGGGGCTAAATTGTTATGGAAAATAATAATGTAACGTTAGGTAATTACAGTACTCCCACCTTACATTCCTCAGGGACATTTGTATTAGATCTTTTAAGCAGGTGTTTTTTGTTTACATTATTGCCTTCTGGTTAGCTAATGTTTTCCCTGCAGGTAATAGTCACTTTTCCACCCCTTTATATATTAGGTATAGTTGTAAGTTAAAAAAAAAAGGTCAAAGACAAAGCTATTCGGGTTCTTGTGAGTATATACACTTCACTGCCGATGTGGGGGGGGGGCGCCACCTAAAATCTTGCCTAGGGCGCCAGATTGATTGGGGCCGGGCCTGTATACAGGTAAAAGCCAGTAAATTAGAATATTTTGAAAAACTTGATTTATTTCAGTAATTGCATTCAAAAGGTGTAACTTGTACATTATATTTATTTATTGCACACAGACTGATGCATTCAAATGTTTATTTCATTTAATTTTGATGATTTGAAGTGGCAACAAATGAAAATCCAAAATTCCGTGTGTCACAAAATTAGAATATTACTTAAGGCTAATACAAAAAAGTGATTTTTAGAAATGTTGGCCAACTGAAAAGTATGAAAATGAAAAATATGAGCATGTACAATACTCAATACTTGGTTGGAGCTCCTTTTGCCTCAATTACTGCGTTAATGCGGCGTGGCATGGAGTCGATGAGTTTCTGGCACTGCTCAGGTGTTATGAGAGCCCAGGTTTCTCTGATAG